>NC_133538.1:428536810-428656810 GCF_048544455.1 Silene latifolia | reverse complement strand
CTTGTGTTGTCTTCTGTTGCCTTCTGCTGTCTTCTGTTATCTTGTGTTGTCATCTTTCATTTCAGGATAGGAGAAGACTATCCGATCGTCGGGGAAGGGGAAGCCGGTCCTCCCACTCCCGGCGAGAGTGAAACGAAAGCGTGGTCTTGCTAGGGAAGCCCGAGCCCATCAAAAAAAAATTTTGAAAATGCAATGCAAATGCATAGACTGGGGCCTCACAATCATTGTTATTCATTAAGCGCTTAAGCAAAGCAAGCATCTAACCTCACTCCTAACCTAAGAGCGAGGCGGCGTAGCCATAGCATATTGATTGGTTGTCCAAGTTTGTTCTCATAAGAAAAAGGAGAGGGACTCCCTTCCTTATCACTCACTGATCATATCAGGAAAGACAAGCTTACTTGCTAAGAAAGCTAGAAAGACAAGGTTTTTCTTGGTCTTGAGTAGGAAGAATGCAAGCACGTTACGATAGGATAGGAAGTCTGGTCTCTAAAGTACTCCTCCCATTCTCAGTCTTTGATCCTGTCTCAGAATAAGAAAGAAAATTAAAAATTTTGAAAATAAGGCTACTTGCTAAGCTCCTGAACTCGCTTCATGTGCATCGTGTCCCCTACAAGAAAGCGTTTTGCCGTCTCTTTGGCTTGTGATCCTACTTACCTTCGCAATTCACATCTGACCAACTCACATATCTTACGCGCTTTCGAACCTCCCTTTGCCAGCCGGCTCGCATTTATAAATAGAAGATAGATAGTCTATAACAAGAAGAAAGTATACCAAAGCAAACCCAACCAAACAAGACAAGGCAAGACAAGATAGAGTAGATCAGAGTAGTAGATCGGGGTAGCCATTCATTAGATGAGAATATGATCTGTCTATGACAACTACCAACTTTCCCCCATTCTTGTGCTTTGATTGAGCAGCTCTCTTCTTAACACTGAATCTAGAAGTAAGACCTAGCCTAGCGCCTAGTAGGATAGGATAGGCATACCAGAACCAGACAAGAGCAAATAGGCAGGCCTCTGGGATCAGACCGTCTCCCACGACCTTCACTTCAAACAAGAGAAGCTGGATTGAGCATCTATCCATCTCTAAAAGAGTTCAATTACAAGAGCAAATGCGCGTCTTTAATAAAATCTAAGACTTTTCACTCAAGTAGCAAAGAGGGAAGGCACTAAAAGAGAGAGGGAAAGCCGGAAAGAGCACAAGAAGAGCATGCGTTCGCAAACAGGGCTGGCTTCAATTGTGATTTTCTTAGTTAGAACAGAACACAAGTGACAAGAGAGGTAGGCCTTGTTGATCCTAGCTTTTTGTGGGCATGCTTGATTTCAATCAAAGCCAACAAAAAATCTTCTTTCTTATCAGAATTGTCAGATAGATAGGTCTGATAGCTCCTTCTTTCTTATAAGAATAAGTCATTAACTCATAAACTAAATGCCTAAGATTGAGGCGTAGCATTAGGACTAGTAGAGCAAAAAGAACTTGATCCTAGCCTAGTCGAGCCAAAGAAGAAGATTGAACCTCTTTATAAGAGATTATGCTGCCCAATCATCAAGACGAGGCATTTTGGCCAAGATAGAAGGTTGATATGCAAGTTCGATCTTAAATCTGCTCTTCATCAATAGAAAGAGAATACACTGTTCTTGTCTACTGAGATGGTTGTTCCATTGAGACTGCGGCGCTATATCATGAGGGTCGAGTTGACCTTGGAACCGGACTTCCTAAAAAGACAAGAGCAAGAGGAAAAGAGAGGTCGTTGAAAGAAGAAAGACTGGCCTCGTCTTTATCTTCCTAGGGTGTGGTGCAAGATGGCCCTCAAAAGTCTAGTTTCATATCCCGAGCCTCGCCCCGCATGGAAGAAAGGCAGCTATGACAGGCCAAGCCAAGTCCATCACTCAACAGTTCTCGTAGTTGATGTCTTATTGTATATCTTCTTTTCTTAATTCTTCTTTCTTCATAAAACAAGAAGAGATCGCATTCTTATAGATTATAGAACCTACGTGCCCTACCTAGCCTATACATGGATAGCCGCCTATACCTCTAACTCTATATATCTTTGCACAATCTTGTCATCATCTCTGACTCCAGTGAGTCTTCTAGGAAGCTAGGGTAGAGAGAGGGTCCAGTCAGCCCAACCATTACCAGTCGAAAGACCTATCCGATCAAGTAGGAGAGTCTGATCTAATCTTAAGAGAAGAGGTAGAAGGCGAAGATGCGGTTGAAGACGAGGTTGAAGTAGATGGAGCTTTCTCTGATGAATGGTGGGTATGAAAGCAATGCCTTACCAGACAGCCAGGCATATGGGGATCCCTGACTTTTCTTTCTTTTCAAATCATTTGCTTTTATAAGGGAAGCTAGCCAGGAAAATTTCCACTCTACAGGTAGGGTAGCTTTTGAGGAGAAAAATCCCGTCCGAATGAGAGAAAGATTCTAGCCCTTTTCCTTTTTTTAGAATGATAAGTCGCAGTTGGATAGGCCAAAGGAGTATGCCACCATTCGCTAAGAAAGGAAAGATCCTCTTTTTCCGATATTTAATTTCGTTGCACTTTCCGTGTAAGCGCAGTTGGAGGAAAGAGTGCAGAATCGTTATAGGGCCCTGGCGGTTGAGTGAGCCCCCTCCCAAAGAACTGGGAACCTTTGATCGAAAAGGAATTGCTTGTTGAATCCCATTCCTCTCTGAAAGACTCAAAATCTTGATTGACTCCTTTGTCATGTCATCTTTGGCAAAAGCTGGGGTTTCACCGCTTTGACCTACTATTGGATTGGAACCAATGACTCTCGCCTAAGCTTAAGGTTGAGGCTGAGGCGAGACTCTAACCGCTGAGTTAAGTAGGTCAAGCTGACTCAAGTCAGAAAAAATGGACCCCTACCTAAAGTCTAATGCTTCGCCTAGGCTTAGCTAGGATTTTTTTTAGAAAGGCTCTGGAAAGAAGTTGATTTACCTAATTTAAATAGAATGGTAAGACAGCTACTTGGATTCATTCTGAAAAGAAGTCTTGCCATACTTGTGATTATAATATAACGGGAATTCTATTTCAATCGGAAATGGAATGTCAAGTGTTGAAACCCCAGCTCGTGATACGATTTTACAACAGGACACAGCGTGTAGGAAGAGGGAGTTGGAAGCTATCCTGAGATTGGTATTTCGTGTGTTTCGAGCCAAACCAAGCAAGGGAATTTGGGAAAAAGCGCAGCATTTTGGCCAGAGTTAAGTAAGGAGACGTGCCGATCGTTTTTCATAAAAAGGGGCAACTTTCTATTGGGCTCGATAAAGTGGCAATCATTCTCGGCTTGGATTTGGATGCCCCCGCCCTCTTGTCTAGCAGACGAGGCAATTTCAATGAATGTAGCGAGCATGTGAGGGATCCATTTCCCCTGTTTAAAAGGGTTTGTACTGACTATATGAAGTCTCATTCATAAAATTTATTTAAGTTCTTTTTTATCTATGTATCATTATTCTATATTAACTCTCAATAAGAACCTGTCTTTTAGTTGTTTACTTATCCTGATCCTTACTATGAATTTTATTTTTCATCAATTAAGTACCTTGAAACATAAAGGAGCTTCTTTTCTATGGCAAGGAAGTGCACTTCTTTTATATCGTTGTTCCCGGGGCGTACCAACTAGAATTCGACTGCAAAAAGAGAAATCCGAGAACTCAATTAAGATTGGAATTCTTATTACTTATTACTTACGACAACAGTTTATGCTTTCCTGCCTAAGATATGGTTTCCCGCCTAAAATTTTAATCTGGGAATTCCTCCATTTTCCATTTTTTCGGGTTCAAAAGCTTTGGACGATCGTGTCATCGTTGGTCCGATTCCCTCACCATGCTAAGCGAGTCGCCCGAAGGCCTAGCCTAGTTTATGCTTTTTGGCTCCTTTCTCAGGTCTGAAGAAGATTGAGGCTATTTCTGTTATGCTTCCGAAGCCTAGACCCACCTTTCACCTTGGCTTGGCTACAGGTTCAAATCAATCCTTTTTTTTCTGCTTTCTTATCTTCCTTTTTTCGAACCTTTTGGTATGTATTGTCCCCTAACTATAGATCAGATCCACCGGATGAGAAAGTCAATTCCGCACTGCTGTTGAGTCGTCGGACTTATCCAAAAAAGGATTCGTAGAATTTTTTTAGATTGCGTTGAGGAAATCTACCAAAGCTAGGCAGATAGATAGACTCCTTTCCCGCTGTTAAGAGAGAGCAAGAAACATGGTGTTACGTCTCTATAGTAAGCGGAAAGATTTATATGTCTAAAGGGCACGAATATCTGGGGGGCCTTTTTTAAATATTTAATTAATTTTTTAATTAAAACGATAGATAGATTATGAAATATGTGAACAACGAGAAAGAGAGATGTTACCCTTTATCCTATCATACTTGCTTGTTCTAGGACTTTAGACTATCATACTTGCTTGTTCTAGAATCGAAACGGAATAGGAGGTGTATTTCACCCACCATAGGAAAAGTCTCGTTTGGTCAGTACTATTAGAAAAGAGAGAATGAATGTAATGAAATCAATAGTTCTGGTACCGATAGTAAGAGCTTAGGGTGGTTCCCTCTTTCGATTTCGTGGAAATAAATGGCTTACTACTCTCATAGCTCATAGCATAGGAAGATTAATATGGGCTAGGGCTAGGTCTTTGGAGTGAGGTCATTCCCAGGAAGAGGGTTTTCATTGTCGGATGGATGAACAAACACTATCTCAGTTTCATGGTAAACGTTGTCAGGTAGTTTAAGCGAAACGTAAGTAAGGTCTAGACATGTTGAGTCGGAGTACCCTGTATTAGAATTAAATTAGAAGTAGCTTCCTTGCTAGATGGCTTGGATCGGGGATCCTGTTTCGCTAAAGCTGTTTCGCCACTCGTTCTAATAAGATAAGGTAAATTCATCTTGGAAAGAGCAGGGCAGAGCAACAGAAAGATCTTTTGTTCGGTGATAAATATAATAATAATAATAATAAATATAATCCATTTCCCATTTACCTTTTACACCCTTTCAACAATCAAATGTAAAATCATACCCTACTTTTAAGCTTAAGCCCAGCAGAGTAGCAAGCAGATAGCAATTGGGGCCAATCCCCTGAGAACACCTCGTTCTGTTAGATAGAGTGTAGAGAGTATAGAGTAAGATGTTGGGCAGAGTACCCGGGCTTGGGCCCTTTCTTTCCTATCTTTCCTATATTCCAATTCCGATGTTAATCTTCTTACCAATCCAAATGGATAAGCTGAACCTGATTAATTCTCAGAATAAGCAGTTGCTGAGGAAGACCCTGTATATGATGGGGGCGAAGAAGCATTTCAGTTGATGGTCGACAAAAGTCCAATTAGATATTATCCCTATAATCTATATCTTTCCTTGTCTAATCCCGGACCTTGACATACAGAAGCCACTTCTACAGATACATCAGCTGCATTGGACAAACAAGGAAATTAGTCTACTTTCCTTGACATAGGCCTTGAACTATACATAGATAGATATATAGGTTTACACCCTATTGAATGAATATTCAAAGGAGAATCCAAGAATTCATGAATCTAAGGAAGCAGTTCCAGATCCAAATGATGATAAGGATACACTTTACCATAAGGCTGTTATAGAAGTAGAACTTCCAGAAGTAAGAGTGCAGGGTCGGCTTTAAGAGATCTTGGTGAGAGAGCAGTCCTTAACTGTAGAATGCATTGCATTGTATTGGACTAAGATTCCTGTTATAGGATAAACTCATATGTATGCACCCACCCTGTCATATATTCTTTGTTATGTGATACTGGTTTATTGCGTTATATGATAGCAGTTTCAGGGATTAACCCTCTTTCTTTCCCTTGTAATTTGAAATTTTCCATTGTAATTTGTAGCCCTTGCTTGGTTTGACTCGAAAGTAACAATCTAGCACCTCCCAATCTTAAGATTGTATATTCTCTCTTATATAAGACAAGACTTCTCTCTTTTTCTTAAGGGAAAAAGCCTGATATGAGAAATTTAGGGGGCCGGGACTTGAGGTCAAAAGGGGGCATTATTCGCCTCAAAAGCGGGGAATTCCTGCTTGATGGGTTCATTCCCTCCACTCGCCACTTTTAAATGATAGGGATGCTCGCTTCGTATAGAAAGCTTACGAAACTCACTTTCTTTGTTATGCTCCTAACTCTACACACACTCCGTTTATAGGGCTTTTAAGCCTTGCATATGTGAAAGTAAAGAGACGAGCCAAGAACCTATCTTATACTGGGAAAAACCTACTACTACTACTCTTTCAGTCAAAGTTCTAGGCTGAACATGAACAAGGCTCACTGTGAAGGCAAGGCCGGACCAATCATCTCTAATTGAACTTGGCGCGCGTATCTAATCTAATCGATGGCTTCTGCGGACGACTCTTTGTCAACGGGGATTCTATGTCACCGGGAGCTTCTATGTCAATAGCAGACTCTACCTCTATGTATGTAGCTGGTTGGATCGTAGTCTAAGGTAGTAGTAAAGTGACTAGCGGGGTGGCTTTCCGAGATGAATGAAACCTCTATCTTATAGGAAGCTTTCCTTTGGCATACGCATCATATGTTCTCGTTCCCAACAAGTTATCTTCCCTGTATTAGACTCTGTCTGTATAAAAGGCTTAAGGCTTAAAGGCTCACTAAGGCCAACCCCCCTTTTCCCAGTTTCATTTGAACACGAACTACGACTTTCCTCTAATGTGAAAAGAAGCTCTTCTTACTATTGTTGGTGTTGGCTCTCACTTCAGCACTCGCTCCATAAGAGGTTTACGCGCCTTACAAGTACAAGTGGAATCTTAAACCTAGCGTATCATAAGCATCATATATAGGGATAGGGACGTTTCTTTCGAAGAAGAGAGATGGTGTCTAATAAGATAAGAAGGAAAGGCGGGGCTTTAGAGAGTTGATGCGGATATGAAAGAGGCACTCGCAACATCCCACTCTAACCTCCCCTCGTTTCGTATACTACACTCGTTCCCTATTGTTACGAAGACTGCACTCGTTTCCTATTATTTAGAAGGCCACTTCACTCGCTACCTTAATCTATTAGGGCAACTCTGCAACATCAAACTCGCTATGTATACTTCGCTCGCCCCTATATTAGAAGGGCACTACGCTCGCTCCACTCGCTGCATAAGAGATTTATGATAGAAAAGAGAAGTCAGGTACGACGTTTATAGACTAAGAAGAAGTCAGATAAGAAGACGCGGATAAGCAAGTATAGGGACTTTAGCCACTTGCGGGAAGAACTTTCTAAGAAGATAGAGAAGATAGGATAGGGTGCTTATCCATCCTACTAGTAGGGGAAGATGTTTACAGCGCGCATCTTTGAAGAGAAGGACGGGAAAGGTCATGGAACTTGATCAAATGTAAGTGATAGGAATGAGACTAGTTTGCCCTTATAAAAAAAATTATGTCCAAGTATGGTCGGCTAATTGGGGACTTAAACCCCCCTTTTACCCGCATTGAATCTCCTTTCTTTTCGACAGGATGTGGTTCGGGATGAGCTCTGTTCGAACGTAACAAAGGAGGAGCGAGAGGAACGGGCTTGGGTTGGCCCGTCATTCCCTTGATACCTTTGGTACCTTGATCCTTTATATTATAGTAGTATGCTTGGCTTGCTCGAAATGAAGCACACGAAACCATTGACCCTGGCTCGAAACTAAACTACTGCTGGTCCCTCTCCTGAGCATGATTTTGAACATAAGCTGGAACGATCGGAATGCCTTAAAAATTAAAATAAAAATGCGAGAGTGTTGGCATGTGGCTTTTTCTTCCTCGAACGTGAGGCATAGGGTGGACAACTATTCAAGGTCTATGAATGGACAAGCAAGGTACGAAGCCCTTCCTACGCTAAGAGGACTTTTCAATTTGAATAAAGGATTGAAACCCAAAATGGACAATGGGCAGGGGCTTTCATTCTAAGGCCGAGGTTTAATATAACCTGCCTTTTCATTATAATGTGAGTGGAGGGTTAAGTCCCGCCGCTAAAAGCAAAAGCTAAAAAGCACTGTTTTATGAGCCCGTGTTTCCGCAACAAAGGCCTCTTTTTTGATCGTTCGGGTCGAGTTGAAAAAGAAGATGCTTGGGCTCGAAAGGACATTAGGTTAGGGTCGGAATTACCTTGCTGCTCGGGGTGAAATTCCCTTGTCCATATGCCAGAGGCAGAGACCGGCACTTCAATCCATTCTGATCTATAGTTCTATAGTACATTCCTATAATCTAATCCTAGTTATTCAAAGAGAGGCCCGAAAGAGTGGTCTTGCCCGAAGTCAGGCGAAGCCGGTCCCATTCACTAGCTAGCGTAAAATGATAGCGTATAGTCAGCCAGCCACCAAGCAAACATACCATTCAACCGCCCAATCTGCCTTAAATATATGTAATGAATTGTTAAGGCAAGCCGTATCGAGGGCATATCCATAGCAAGGTAGCGTTTGGAGAGAGCGTAGCCTGGGCTAAGCCGTAGCGAGGGGCGAAGCCTAAGGCTGATCTTGAGGCCTAGGATTGGCGTTTGAGGTTTCACGCTGAGACCTTCTGAAGGACATGTTTTCCTGCTTTCGTTAGGAAGAAAGGACCAATCGAGTGGAATTTCACTGATTGAAGCATAGCTTTGTTCATATATGACAAGGGAAGGCGTGGAGCCATCCTTCTACGCTAGCTAGTGAAGGGCCTATATCCTGTCATTTCCTTAGTAGTTATGTTAACTGACGTGGAATAATTGGACAAGTTAACTTGCTTTGGCGAGGGAAGAAGCGCTAGTGTTTGGGCAAGAGAGGCCTGCTTGCGTAAGGAAAGAAAGGGCGTGAAACCCATGCCTCGTTAGGTCCCTCAGCAGGGTGTGTTCTCCAGACTTTTAAAGGCAGTAATGGGCATGGATACGGCATAACATAAGGGGCTTCATTCCTCTTTTTTTTATAAGAAAATTTAAAGAAATTAAAAGAAAATTAAAGAAATTCTTTTAAAAGTTATTATATAATATGTATTAAAGAAATTTTATAAATTTAAAATACAGGAGAATAAAATTATTATAAATCTGAAAGTAATGAAATAAAGAAACAAAGATAAATGAGAGGCATCTTCCTGTTCCACCATTTCATATGTGAATTGCAGCAAAGATAAGGTCATCGCCCTACTTCCTTAGTCTATTTCACTAGGATCCTTGTTGATCTCCTATATCGCCCAAGTAAACAGGCGTGTCATCATAAGCTCTTTGCCAGCCACTGACTGGCCCTATTATTTTCCCAAAAACTAGACTTTAAATGTCGTATATAATAAGAAAGAATAACTTTAAGAAAGAATCAACTTTCCACCAGCAAATTCAAAGGGAAAAAGTGGTTATTTTTCAACTGGTAGGAAAGTTTGATTGGGGCCCATGAATTCCACATAAATAAGTAGTTGGTGATATGGATGATTTTCTATTGGATAGTAATTTTCATTTTTCATGCCAAATAGGGTGGTTCATCCTGTTTGCGGATCGGAGGAGTATATGCCTTTTCTATTATAGTTCTCTTACCACCGCTACTAAGTAAGGCATCCTGTTCTAATATAAGCAAGAATAACACAAGGATATTGTTCCACAAGCACTACTAAGGCACAGTCTTCGACTGCTTCGCCATCAACGTACCCCTTTCTTTCTTCTGCTTTTTCAACTTTGAAAAAGAACTTTCTAAAAAATCTCATAGAAATAGGCTTTTGATACAAAGGTTAAGTAAAAGATGAATTTTTTTTTTATTAGACACAAAGGGTAATTTTCATTGATATGTCATGAAAGGGCTCTTATGTAAGCCTCCTTTCCGAGCCTATGATCAGAGTCGGGAAGGGCAAGACTAAGATAAGGCAAAGCGCTTTAGTCGAAAAACGCCTCTTCCTTTTTAAGGGAGTCCCCTACGTTAAAAGCTTCAAAGAAGAATTGAAGGAGGTCCCCTTATAGGTGTTCCACTCTTAAAGTACCCATTTTCCTCCTTCTTTACTTTCTCTTCACCGCTAAAGATAGACGGGACTAAACTAAGGCCGTTTCCGAAGCATTTAGCGCACTTTCCACTTCTGGGATCAAATCAGTCAGGTCTGAGTCGTGAACCAAGATTGGAAGCCAGGTTGATTACGAAGAAAGGACCTCCTTAGTTATAGGCAACAAAAGCATAGAATCTTAAATGTGAAATCCGTAGGCTTCTTCAGGCTTCTTCCGAGATCTATCTAATCTCATTGCCTATAATAACCTATAATAAAAAGAATAGTAAAAAAATTTAAGAACAAAGCTCCGAGATGGAAGTCGAATCGTAAATCAAAGTTCCGAGCCTTACCTTATATAGTAGAGATGGGCTTCAAACTAAACTAAAAGAAAGTCAACCTATTCCTGCAATTGCGGTCAGTCTCGCTACCTCTTTAGTTGCCGCCCCCTACTTGCTCATTCGCTATTACTACCACTTCTACCCCGCTTCTTCCCCCCGTCCGACTTGCATGTGTGTGTTAAGAATCTAGCTAGCGTTCCTTCTCATGGCCCGGCCATCCATCCCCTCCTTTTCTCCGTGTGTATTGAATGATGGAATGAATAGAGCGAGAAAGGTAGGTGGAAATTAGGACTATGATTTGAAAGCTGACTGCCTGTCTTGAATGTATCTATGGACGAGCCTTGAAAAAGCCTCTTTTTGATTAGTTTTTCCGGTATAGGCAAATTTATAACTTTCTAATTGTGGCTTGTCTATTAGTGGAAATGGGCCGATGAGCTTTAGCCCCTGGGCGGGATCAAACAATTATCTTTTCGAAGCCGTCCATTAACTAAAAAAGGCTTTCGGGCTTTCACCGGTAAGGAAGAAAAAAATTAGAAGAAAAATTCCAATATAGCTTCAGTGGATCTAGTGGGAATGAGATTCTATGCCCAAGCCCTTAAGTCTCTTAAGCTCTTAAGAGTCAAGCTTGCCTAACCGCAGAAGTAGAACCGAGGACCAAGAGCTCGGGAAATAAAGATCGGGCATCCAGCTTTCCCGTAAGAACCTTGACTTAAGGCTTCGAACAAAGAAAGACCGGGTGGTCTGGCTCCAGGTGTGCCCCTGAGAGAGTATCCCCTTGAAATCATAGAAAATTGGACCTGAATGAAGTAGTAAAGCGAAGAAGGTCAACCAAGCGTACTAATGTGGCTGTGGGCATTGCTTCTGAAAGCCTTTCTTATATGCTTTCTTATGCCTTTGGAGTGCCTAAAGAAAAATGAACGAAGTGGCCGTAAGGGACACGAGTGAACAGATTCAAGGGAGAGTGGAAACCGCTTACTAGTGAGTGAGGAGGGAAAGCTGCCTCGCTCAGCGCGAAATATGATAAGTTCCACATCGTTGTGACTCCTAGACAACTGCCCTATTATAATCCCCTAACAGAGGTTTGGATGTCTTTGAGGTGAGGCATGAAAGGAGGATTTTTGAGAATCGGTTCTTTTTTTAATTGGAGAGGATCTGAAAGAACTCGTTAGAATGTGAGAGGGTTGGGCTACTAAAAATGTACCAAGCAACCTATGCTCAACCAGCTGTGACTCAGCCTTTTTCCTCATACCATCACAGGTACAACCGGTTTGGTTCCCCAAGCAAGCACAGTGGTACCAACAAAGGAGAACAGCTTGTCGCAAAGAAGGAGTGCGAAAGTTCGACCCTGTCACAACTTCTCGCCGCAATTGAGAGCATGAAGGCCCATCCCTCCAAGGACATACCAAGATGGTACAACTCGAGTTGTGAGTTTCATTCCGCTTGCTTTCCATGAGGGTTGGCTCGAAACATAAGCACGGACACCGCTACAATTTGAAACATCGGGTCCAGGACCTCATTGATCAAAAGCTCCTGATATTCCCGAGGACAAGCCTTATCCAAAATCCTCTTCCCATTCATGAAGTTGGAAGCAGTAGTACCACTCCTGCCGTCAACATGATGTTCTCTCTTCCATGCAATTAGAAGAGCGAAGCGAGCCTGGCTGGTTAAATGTTATTAATGAGTATGAATAGTAGGGGGTGCAGAATGAACCTTCCTATTCCAACGGCACGGTGATGTAAAGAAAGATTCTTCACGGAGACTCTCGCACCGGGATATGAGTTGAAAACACTCGTAGGGAGAGTAGTTAAGCTTGACCAGTAGTTGGTATCGCGGAGTGAAGGCTTAGCTTTGAAAGAAAAGAAGATCTTGGACGGGGAAAGGGTCAATCTAATCCGGTATTCCCTATAGTAAGTAGTCTACTTTGCAAAGTAAAGAAGGGGGTCGGCTTACCGCGGATATCTTATCGCTGAGTCTTGGGGTGAACCAAAGGCAAGGGAATGAAGACTCGGCTAAGCCGGGGATGAGGTTTGGTAAAACATGAGTTGGATAGGAACGAAAGTAACTCTTTCCGAGCCAAGGAAGGAAAGCCCCCTATCACTTAAAGCCCGATAGTCAAGATTCTTCAACCTCAATTAAAACGCATAAAGATCGGGATCAATATCAGGTTTAATGGATCTTGCGGCAAAGACAGAGAGGAACTCTTCTGAAAGAAGGTTTGTAGTTGACCCAATAGGTTTTTCAAAGATAGATGAAACCGAAACCAGGGAATCGGCTGAGAGAAAATGCTTGGTAGCAGGACAGTAGGAGTTCTGTAGGCGGGCCAGGTAAGATATTGCAATAGAGGTTTGCATAAGCTCCACAATTTTAGCAGCGATGGGGGATCACGGTGTATTATTTGAGGACCTGGGGAGATCTCCCTCCCAGGGGAAACTAGAGTCCCCAACTGGATATGTTCGCCTGTTTCTTCTGTTTCAATACCTTATGAGCGGAGAATAAAAAGAAGGCATGCATGGAGATTCTTTCTGTCGGAAATTCCTAATTGTAAGAAAATACATCTAAGGCAATGAAATTGTTCAAGAAAGCCCATTACTGAGAGAAGTGGTGATCTCGTCTTGCTTGCTGGAAGCTTCTGGACCACCTTTTTCAGCCAGATAGCAAGCAATCACTTAGCAATGAACACTAACTGAAAGCGGCCGAGAATTAGTACCTATCCCTTACGGGAATCGAACCCGTGTCTTCGACATGAAAAGACGATGTCCTAACCACTGAACGAAAGGGACCAAAAAGCCATTCTTCATATACCTCAGCTCCGAGAATAGAAGTGGTTCGTTTTGTTTCTATACGCAATTCAAGATTGAGTTTGTGTTCATGTTGGCGATTTCCGATGTGAATTCGGCCTCACATAGCTCGCCTTCCTACGGGTTCCCTTACCGACCTAGTGACACACCAACCACGCCCCTTCCCTTTCTCCGATCATAAAGCCTTGTGATCTCTTTATTTGTCTTTAATCTTCCCTAAATAAGTAAGGCCCCGTTCTTTCTAATTCAAAAAAGAAGAAAAACTTTCTGTTTATGGATGAAGTAATCGGAAAATGGTTACGATTGCGAAAACCGGAGAAAGTCGGGAACCGTCGATTACCTTTTGAATCAAAGTAGCAAGGGGCCGAGTACTACGACTACAGGGGGGGCTTCGTAGACAGCCCTCGTCGCTTCTTTCGGGCGACTAGCTTCTCAAGTGGGTGGCTTGGTAAGCAAGCTACCTTCAGCATTGGTAAAATCCCTAAATAGGCCGGAATGGTGGGGAAGGAGGCCCTCCCTACTTCATGGAAAGGGGGGGATCGCCGTTTCACATCCGCTCCTCTAAAACTACCTTTTTCCCAACATGATCACGAACGAAGACATCAAATTGCGTAGATAGGAGGAGGAAAGGAACCAACCCACTTGTCCTGATCGGAACGATTGAAGAAAGAAAGAGAATGGTTGCCCCTTCCGTCCAGGAGACATCGTCGGAGAACAATGTCTGGGACAGGGTGAGAACCTTCCGTTGGTTACGCCCTTTAAGTGTTGGTATATCTATATTTATCTATGGATAGTGATCTCCTTTCAAGATCGTTGACTTTCGCCTTTTGACAATCTTACTGACTTGTTAGAGTAAGGGGGATCCGCTCAAACATGCGAAGAACGTCCGAGACGCCTTATATTATAGAAAGGTTTGTAGAAAGTGGCTTCTTCTAATATCCTATAAAAAAAAGAAGTAGGGGCTTCAAAGCTTGTAGTTTAGGGGTGCGCTTCTTCCAGAACCTATACTTTGTTCTACAAGAATGGCTTTCTCTGATTCTGATAGAGGCTCGCTTCGCTTTTGTTTCATTTGGATAGGTGTAGGTGCTTGCTGCTCGCTCGCTGTCTACTAAATGAGCCCCACTATCTTTACTTAAATCTTAAGTAATAAGTAAAGTGAAGTAAAATCCATGAAGTGAACAGCCCAACCTTTGAAGCTTTGCCAGGCAATCGGTATCGATTGTTGAAGCCAAGGCTTCAACCTAATTCCAAAACACGCTTATAGTATAGGAAAAAGCTTCTCTTTGATAGCGGTCATAGGGGTTCTGAAAGGGTCTGATCTAGAAATTGAACCCTTTTCAAATCAAAAGGTATTAAGGGGCAAGGGCGGATGTAGCCAAGTGGATCAAGGCAGTGGATTGTGAATCCACCACGCGCGGGTTAGATCCCCGTCGTTCGCCCATCAATAAATGGACCATTTGTTACGAAGACACAAAGCAAACCTAGAAAGCATTTTTTCAGCAAGCAAGTCATCTCGAGGCTTTCAAACGCATACAAGCAATTGGTATCCGATTAAAACATAGAAACCATTCGCCTTGCCTACTTGCTGAAAGCACAAACAAAACAAATGAGTTAATGCGCAATCAGATCTGAGACCTTAACCTTATAACCCAAGTAAAGCTAATCCCAAAGGCATATAAGCCAAGGGACCAAGGGTGCAAGGGTGCCAAGGGAAAGCCACTCAATTCTAGTAAGTCAGATAACAAATGTATCAAACGGCAGCAGGGGCTGGAGAAACCTATTTTGGGGCAGCAAACTCTTCTTTTGCATCTGAAACTGCTTTTGAAATTCGTATTTTTAAAATTTAATGAGATTCGTCTTTTGACTTCCCCTATTTTCTTAGAACAGGATGAGGCTAAGCATAAGCATCTTCCTAAGCAAGCGCGTGTCTTTCGCGCGTTACTACAAGTTACAGGATGAAAGGGTACAAAATGAATTACTCTTTCGTGTGTAAAAGCTCCAATTAAGCCTGCTTTTACAGTTTGCATAAACCCAAGCATGAAGTGGATGAGCTTCTTTTTACCTTTCTCCCCTTTAAAATAAGAGTGGCTTCTTTTTTATCTTTTGCTAATGCTAAAGCTTCAACTTCCTCTGGAAATGCGTCAACTTCTGCTTCAAAAAGCTCCTCCACTCGCTCCTTTCACTCGCTGCACCTGTTTCAACCAATGCCGGATATTGAAAACTAGTTTTTCAAAAAAGCAAGAAATTCGATCGACGAGATTTCACGTGAAAAAGTTGCTCCAAACCCGTAAATTTTTGTGTCTTTCACTTTGAGGTTATCCTTTGAATTTTTCATTATTTTTCAGTTAAAAATGGGACAAAATACCTTACGCTAATAGTTGTAAAATTTCCAATCAGCACTTTAGTAACGAAAATCACGGGTTTAGTCAAAAGTGAGACTGATTTTGTGATTTTATTAGGGAAAATTACTTAGTAACGAAAATCACGGGGTTTTACAAACTTTTGAATTTTTAAAATCCATTTCACTAGTCAAAAGTGATTTGCAACGAAAATCACGGGGTTTTGTCAAAAGTGAGACTTTGTTTTTTGATTTCACTAGTCAAAAGTGATTTGCAAGAAAATCCTCGAGAAAATGAAAAAGTTCAAATCCTTTTTTAAATTTATTAGTTAAAATCAGATCACAAGCGAAAATAGCGGGTTTATTAAAAAATTTTTTTTTAAAGTCCGGTTCACTAAGAAAATCAGGTCATGCCGAAAAAACACGGGTTTGTTTAAAAAATCTTTTTCTTTTTTTGATTCTATTAGTGAAATCAATCGAGTAACGAAAAACGCCGCATTCTTTAAGAAAATCGTTTCTTTTTTCGATTTCAGTACTGAAAAGCGCTTAGTACCAAAAAAACACGGGATTCTTTGATTTTCTTTATTTGAAAATGCCATTTCACTAAGAAAATCAGGTCATGCCGAAAAAACACGGAGCGAGTGAAGAGCGAGCCAGTTGTTTAAGAAAAAGTCACATTTAAAAAGTTTCAAATTAAAGTTCATTTCAAAAGTAAAAAGTCATTATGTCGAAAAAAGCCGGGTTCTTTGAAATTGTTCCAATCTCTTTCGCCCGTTCACTAGTAAAACGACTTTATGTCCCAAAATCACCGGTTTGATTAAAAAAATCTATTTTTATTTTAATTTTCTTAGTGAAAATCGTCGAATGACGAAAATTCACGGGTTTAGTCAAAAGTCACATCTGATTTGGCCATTTCAGTAGTCAAATCAGGTTATGTTAAAAAATCGCGGGTTTGTTTAAAAAATCTTTTTCTTTTTGCCGTTTATTAAGGGAAAAGCCGTTTTGTCCGAAAATCGCGGGCTGGAAGAAAAAGTGCGCATGATTTGGCCAAATCACTAAGAAAATCGTCAAATGACGAAAAATAGCGGGTCTGTTTAAAAAGTCACGTTTGAAAAGTTCGTTTCACTAAGAAAAAGTCATTAGTAAGCAAAAACACCGCTTTCTTTAAAAAAAATTTTCTTTTTTCTCGTTTATTAAGGGAATTTTAGTTAGTAACCAAAAAGCCCGGCTGGAAGGAAATTGTGCACTCGATTTGGCCAACTCTTAGTGAAAATCTGGTTATGTCAGAAAATACCGAGTTTCTTTAACTTTTTTCGTAGAAAAATCCAGAGAAAGTGCCGAGGTTGGCCTCAAAAAGAGCTTGGCCCCTTTTCGCTGCTATTTACGCGTGTTCGGCCCCCCAAAACCAGCACTTTTGGGACAAAGCTAGTTCTTTCTCAGGCAAGCTAGGCTGTTTTCTATATGCAAGATGCCCAATTCCCTCTGAAATTTTTTGTTTTACCCAGTCAGGGTTCGCCCAAAACTAGTTATGTTTTTTATTGTTTTTGCTGTTCGTAGCTCTTGTTTTTGTTGTTATTTGACCTACCTTGACCCCACTTCGTACCTTGCTTGCACCTCAGAATGTGACATCAAAAGCTATTGTTAGTCCTAAGCAAGCGTATGCGATCAAAGGAGCAAGGTGGTCATAAAATCTCGTTAATTTACGCAAATGAAGGTAATTTGATAGATAGAATACTACTTAAATTTGTTGTTATCATTCAAATATTACCTAAATCTAGTATGTGTGATATGAGCACTAGCGGAGGAAAGCTTTTGGTCACGTCTTCCCTCGTTATTGTTCTATTTATGTGGGCAATTAAGGTGTAAACACCCTCTATTTATTGCACATGCTAGGACTGCCCTTTGATTCCAGAATTCCTCCCCTTTAATATGGCTAAGCCAGTGAACTATTCTATTTTAGTGAACTTGTCTCATTAAATGACCCATTAATTAACTTTCTATTCTGGAATGTCTGCTGAAATGGATGAGATTGAAGCCGGTCTCTTTCCGGGTGAGGTTGATGTTGGAAAGGTCGCCCATTAATTAGATACCTCTTTTTTTTCCTTAAGCTAAGACAAAAGAAGTAAGTAGATGATCAGTCTAGGTTTCAGTGTGGCTTTCAGTGTAGGTAGAAGTCCCAATCAAAAGAAGTAGATGATTCAGTCTCCTCCGCAGAAAGATACGGAAAAAGGGTGCATTCTTTTACATACACATACATAAAGGAAGGGCTTTCTGCCACCTCCCAGGAAAGGGATTCTTCCTTAGCTTAGATTCATTCGTCAAGTGTCAATCAAGTAAAGCCCGGCTCCTTCGGACTTAAAGTTCCGTGCTTCCGATTAGTCACTCGTTTCGCGCTACTATTGAATCTACTTTTTTTCCCTTTTTGGGTTGGGAAAAAACACAAGAAAGAGAGTGCGTATCTAACTAAGAGACTGGAACTCAACCTTTATAATCTAAGTTCCGTCCTTGTCCCGGATTCGGACATGAATTCTAACTATACAGATTGTATAAGTTAAGGTTCAAGTCAAGGGAATTGGAAAAGAGTCAAAGTGCCGTCTTTCAACCAAGCCAGGGCATCGCGCCTTGCCCGTATTAATCCCCGGAATTTAGGTTAAGGAGTAGTCCTGTTAAAACAGAATATAAGGGGCTTTAGCTACTCGCATTTAAAGACGAACAAGTTGAAGTCGAAGACTTTGTTCTTTGTTGGCGAGCCCTTTGTTAACGTGTTAATGCTAAGAGTTAAGTGGCGAGTGAAATTTCTAATAAATATTCAGTTGACGTTTCCGTGGACAAAAAGGTAAACAGGATTGCCTTAGAAGGTAAAGTTCATAATCTGTTCGACGCGAAAAAGACCTATTTAATTGAGTTCTTTCTTTTCCACATTAAATCAGTTCAAAAAAGAAGGTCAGGGAATCTGATGCCTACATGCTCGTCCTTATTTTAAAGACGAAAGCTCCTAACCTGCTCGCCAACATGCTCGTCTTATATTATTAAGCAAATACACTCGCTCCTTTTAAGAAAAGAAAAGAGTGGAACAGTCATCTTCCTGAGATTCATTCTAAGACTGATCCCGAGCCTCATCTAGACACCTAACTTCCCCTCTCTAATAATATAGGGCTAGACAACTTCCTCTCAAAGCAACCTCACAGATCCCACTCAATCTTTTACACCAATGTATTTTACTATCTCGACCGGGTCATCATAAGAAAAAAAGAAAAGACTTCTAAATCTTTCCGAAGTGAAAGAAGGAGGGAAAGCGCGCTACAACTAACATAACAACAGCCAGCTGAAAAACGTTACCTAGCTAGGCTAGCGCGCAATGGCTTTCTCTGATTCTGATAGGGGCTCGCTTCTTCAAGCTCTGCCCAACCTATACTTTGTTCTCCTCGCTTTATCTCAGCCACTAGTGGCTTATGTAGTGGTCGGCATTCTTACGTGCTCTTCCTTGTCCCCCTACTTAACTTAAGAATCCAAAGGTTAACTTTGGATGTTGTCGTGACCGCTTAAGCTTGGTTTATTTTGTCCGAAAAGAAAAAGTAGGTTTCGAAAGTTAATTGATTAGTACACCTTCGGTGCTGGTAAGGTCGGGACCGTGGTCGTCCGTCTCCGGTTTGCCGGCCGATAAGATCTCTGAGATTGACCAACCAGCTGGGTTGCTTTGGTTATTCTTTTCTATTGAAAAGGACTCAGCTGTCTGCACCAGCCACCTTCTTCTAGGCTCCGCTGGACGACACGGCATTCTCGTTTAAGTATAGGTCGGCCGGCCGTACTTATGATGGTTCCCAAGGATCCAATATGACCACTTAAGTCTACGTTGCCACGATATTGTTCTATGGAAGCGGGCGGGCTCTTATTCGGCCCGGTTTTTTGGTGTCGTAGGGGAGGGATTGCCCTTTCTAACGCATATTCAGTCGTACCGGCATGCCCCCACTGATTTCTTTTCGATCGGAGCATCAGGCAGCGCAACCCGGTTCTACCTGACTAAGCCCCATGCTCGTTTAAGGAGGGGAGTTTTACCAAACTACCTTTTTAATAACAAGGAAGAAACCCTCGACCCGACATTCATTAGTTTCGAATGAAGAGTGCCCTGCCCTAGCAAGCACCTACTCCTATCAAAATGAAAAGCGTGACTTTACTAAACAAGCAAGAAAAGCCCTTTCTATCTTATTAAAGAAGTATCTGACGATACCCTGCAATCAAAGTCAAATAGGTTCGAGCCTCTCTATACTATATATAGTAAGGGGACCTTTCAATTTCAATAAGGTACGCGCTAGGCGCTCACGTTTTTGGCTTTCCTAAAATCGAGAATTAAAAAGTTGGTAAAGACCCACCCCCTGTTTCAGTCAGAATGAGTCCCCGGGACCCCGGGACATTGGCTTCCGCCAACAGTGAACTATTAAGGATCGCATCCCGCGCATATTCTACATTATAGCCTGCAACTAATCCAGCTTCCGCTTCTGGGAGATCAAACGGAGCTCGATTAGTTTCTGCTAAACAAGAAATAAAGAACATAACCAATACAGGGAACAAGGGAATACCGGACCATATCTGCTTTTGCTCCATGACAATCTCACTCGAATTACGAGGAACTACACATATTAGTACAAGATATCGGGGTCCCCGGCCGAACCACACGTGCAAGTTTCCCGCATGTGGCTCGTCCGTGCTTTCCGAGACGCCGCCTGTGTGACTCGGCATGGGATAAGACTGCACACTTTCGTGTTCGAGCATTGTCCGAGTGAGTAGGCGGCGCCTACCAAACAAAACTCTCTTGAAGAGGTGCGCTGGTTCCTTTTCGGCTAAAGCGCCTTATTTAGTTTAGATGTTTTTTAGCAGGAAAGTCTAGGTTGGCTCCCAGCTCCATCTCGGCCGGCATCCTGCTCTCGAAGGGGTGGAGTCCTAAAGCGAACTACTCATTCTTTGTCTTGTTCCAACCCAAGGCGTGTCTCGTCGCGTGAAGAGCATTGTTTTGAGGGAAGGAAAGCGTGGTTGACAAAGCAATCATCGGAGGCGACAGGAGTGCTTTCAGAAAATGATGCATGTGGGCTGAGCCATTCCCAGCCCAATTCGGCTGGTCGAGAAGAGATTCACATAGAGACTACTGCTATCCGGGAATCTCTTTTTATGTTAGCTAGAGGGGGCGGGCTTTCCTATGGTAGTCCCGCTGCGGCCCTCGACCGTGCGTCTGTTTCATCTTGATTTGGCTATACTTGTATGTAGCCAGTCATGTTAGCTCCACATGATAGTTTAGCCTTTAGAAAAAGTCTAATCACTCATCGTCGGCTCGGCCCCTTTCCTATTCCGCTTTGCCGCCTATTAAGAGAATAGGTGTCCCGTTCAACGACCCGCCTTTATTCATCTATACTAGCTGCCACGCACGATCCAATAGGAACGATTTCAGCGCCCCTCTCTAGATAAGAAGCAGAATGTGCTATCACCTACAGACCTTTCCTCTGCCGGGGACTTCCACGAAATTAAAACGGGCGGCATCGTCGTATGCTCGACATTTTTTGCCCTGGTTTTTCCCGGAGTACTCCTATGGCCGATCTGTCACCCAACCTACTTAAAGAACCTAAACTAAAGGCTTGGCCCTGTGCCGTTAGAAGAATGACCTCTTATGGCACGCACGGCTTAGTCAGTTATTTTCGCAATTCGAGATAAGAATCGCCACTTTTCGAAAGCATGGTTCTTGCCTCCCTCCTTGGAGCTCGTCCATTCGTTGGGTGATCCCTTGCTCTCACGTTCGTGTGTTTGCTCGTCGTTTAGGCCGGTGAGTGAGATTTATGCTCATTGCAGTCACCTCCGGGGTTCTTCGCACCTGGATAGTACCAGGACCCTTGTGCCCCGGCCTTTGATCAGATAAAGCTGCCCGCTCGAAGCTCGCCCTATTATGATATGACCCAAAACTAAAAATGAGCCTTGCGACGAGACGCGGACATTCTCCATGCTGCGGTTCCCTCCGGTCCGTTCCCGGGTTGGGTTAGGGGAACATCCGAGCGATTGCCTTCGCGGATCAAAACGCGCTCACAAGGCGCACAATAAGAATAAGACCAATAGAGACTTTATAAGGGACCATTTGAGCTGCAGATCGTAATGCTCCTAGAAAGGCATATTTCGAATATAAAGGAGTGAAAGTTCCCAAAAATCAACGAGTTGATCATATCCTTCTATGAACCGTACGAGCATGTCCTCTGTCACCCCCACCGCGCTTACGGCTCTATACCCCAACCCAACTTGCTCTGGCCCTAGGTCGTACCCCAAGCTTCCGAGGGTTAGGATCAAGGGTTATGTTACTTATATGCGGGATGTAAACAACCTCGGTAAGCGGAAGAAACCCTTCACCCGACATTCATTAGTTTCGAATGAAGAGTGCCCTGCCCCAGCAAGCACCTACTCCTATCAAAATGAAAAGCGTGACTTTACTAAACAAGCAAGAAAAGCCCTTTCTATCTTATTAAAGAAGTATCTGACGATACCCTGCAATCAAAGTCAAATAGCTTCGAGCCTCTCTATACTATATATAGTAAGGGGACCTTTCAATTTCAATAAGGTTCGCGCTAGGCGCTCACGTTTTTGGCTTTCCTAAAAAGATTTTGAAAGAAAATGCTGATTTTAAAATATAAAGAAGATATAGAATATATTATATAAAAGAAGATCTTCATTCTAATATTTAAATATGTCAGATAAAAGAAAAAGTATAATACAATGTTTTTTTATAAAATTATTAAAAGGTATTTCTTATCAATCTTTGATAGTGTATCTAACGAGAAAACAAGATGTTCTAATTATAATTATAAGAATATTTATAATCTAATGTCTCCTAGAATTATTTATGAGAAATAAATTGAATATCAAAAAAAGCCATATCTCTTTGAGCGATTTAGACTCAATTATAAACCAGGTAAGTTAGAAAAAAAGATGATTGAGCAGAGTGAATTAATGGAAAGAAGTATAAAAAGAAAGTTGGAGTCTCAATCTATATTGTCAATTGCCTATCGTATTATACCTACAAACCTACAATATTTGAGTGGAGAGGTCTGTATGCCAACTAATTATGAATGGTTAAAACAATTGAGAAAAGATTTAGGGTTAACTATGAGCAAGAGACCTCTATCCAGTACGAGTTTACGTACAAATATACGAACCGATTATATAAATCGTGTCTTTCTTGAAGCTCTCACGTTTCATTCTGGCTTTTATGGGAAATTTCTTATTTTTGTTCAATTTGATATTGGAGTGACCATATGGTATGGATTTGCTCCAGGTGATGGTGTCCATGTACCGGTTGAAGGATTAACACCATTGTTCAATAAAATAGAGAATTATGAACCCTTCATTCTCAACCCAGATATACATGTCTAACCTGGCTTTCAGAAAATGACCTTAGTTGCAGGGGAAGAAGATCTTATAGAACCTTTGGCTAGAGCCATTTTACGTCAGGAACCATTTATTCAAATTAAAATACCAGAATTTGATCTGTATGATTCTGAAATTAAAAATATAAACAATCAGTTAGCTGTAACCTTAGGATTGGCAGTAATACTCTTCTTAGTAGTAGGAATTGTACCATATAATGAGAGTTTAATATACTAGAAAGATTTCAAATACAACAAGAAATGAAAACTTGCAGCTATATTTTCTATTAATTTGATATTAAATAAAAGAGTATAAAATATGTATATAATATATATAAAAAGAAAAAGATAAGAACAACAAGTTTCAATTCAATCTTTGAGATAAGAATGCGAATAAGTAAGGATGGGTAGATAGGATGGGTACACGATAGGATCTTTGCATGGTTGGATGACTTACTACACTAGAATAGAAAGTGCTGTTGTCCTCTTACTGTGATCATCTTTCATATCAAAGTCTCTTGTTAAGAAGAAGGTCTAGGAGGCACCTTAGCTACGTAGTTTAAGAAGACAGATTGATTATAAGAGAAAAGTTATCTTTTTAAATTAAAGAATATCTTTCAAATACAACAAGAAATTATAATTTAAATTATTCTTAAAATATGTATTAAATGACAATTCTTAATATTAAAGAATATCTTTGAATACTTAAAGCACAGAATGCATTTCAGTAGTGGTTGGAGCACTGACTGGACGGCTAGGTTGATTGGATCGTTGGGAACCTTGTTTTATTTGCATTAATGTAAGATAATCTTATCTTTTAAAGGACCTATGGGAAGAGAGGGATTGCCCCCTTGACAGGGTAATCCAGAACGTATAAAAAAGAATGAACTTAAGGTCTCAAAGTGAATCTTAAAAAAGTGACATTACTGATCTCTGTTCACACACCCAACATACCATCTTCGATCTATAAATAGCCTCTTCTCACTGACGTTCCTTTACCTGACCAAGAATCTTTTGTGGGACAGCTATATCGTGGCTTTCTTTTTCATTTTATATTACACTACTGTACTTAATGACCATAATGTTTATAAGTATATGATCTATTTTATCTAATCAATCCCCAAGGGACCCTTAGCCAAAGTCGTACTTCGACCCAGTCCTATCCTGGGCTTCGTTCTGTGAACGCAGTACAATCTGCATATCCATCCCTCTCTAAGTGAAGGGTCTCATCTTTTCTAGGAGTCAGAAACCTTTACAGGAAAGAATTTCTTTATATAGGGTCTGTTCCGAGCATGATCTTTAATCTGGATAAGTAGCAAGAACTTCCTGACATAAAAAGAAAAGGAAACATCACTACGACGAATGCGCACAAGGACGAGGTCTCTATCTAAGACATGTCTTCATTGCTTGACTTTCTAGTTAAGAGTTATAGGGCTTGGCCTGACCTAAGAAATCAGGTTATGTCAGAAATCAGTCTAAATCAGAATCAGAGTTGGACTTTCCCTTTGCTTTTCTTTTAGTACTTTATTCTGAGTCTTATCTTAGATTAAGAGTTTGCTTAGCACCCTTACTACTGAAGACTTGCTATATTCCCACGTATCCTTTGTATAAGTATCTTATAAAAGAAGGTCTAATAAGGGGAAAGACTGAAAGTCACTTCTTTTCTTTTTAATCTAAGCCTAAAGAGAAAGAATGCACTAAGAGAGGAGCTAGGCCGACTTCTGAGTCTTGCTAAAGGAGTAGGATTCATAAAGTCAAAAGAAATGAAAATCTCTTTTTTAAAAAAGGAAAGCCTTAACTTTTTTTTAAAAGTACTAGCCTATACTCCTTATTTCACGAAAAGGACCCTAACCCAGGGGCTAGCATATCGATCATAACCTTTGGTGGATTTCTTTCAATCCGAACTTTAGAGTGGGATTTGAGTCTTCAAATAGACTGATCTTTATTCTTCTTTTTGGTAAAGCAAAGATTAGACTGATACCACCGGTATTGCAGCTAACCCGATCTCACATGCTAACTCGGAATTCTATGAGTGAGAGGGCAATCTCCATCGTGATATCTGGGATTGAAAGGAAGTCATATTCCCACTCGGGTAAATTAAAAGACCAAACTTTGACCCTAGATTCTCATTAAGAAAGGGAAGCTCTCTATCTTCACCCTTAGCTTCATGCTGGAAGAAAGGGACTACGCCCGCTAACATAGTCGCATTTTAATCATAAGTGGAATGAATCTCGACTATACAAGAAATTCATAGTCGTAACCGAGGTAAGCTCTTGTCCAAACTCCCTTGGCCCATACCATTGCCTTATCCCAACCCGTTGGTCCGAAAAGACTGCCCAAATACCTTACCTTTGTTTGATAGTATGCTTGGGGGTTTTGCACTTAAATTAAAAGAAATGAATGCAGGCGTAAAAAACCTAATTTAATTAATGGGTTTACTAACAAGTATTCAGATATATCAGTAATTCCATTAAAGCCCTATTTCAGGTATAGGAATTAAAGACTAACCGTGTGTCGGGAAGCCATACTTAGCTTAGCCCCATTCCAGGAAAGAAGTACGAGAGTGTAATCCTATTCTATTTAAATAGACTCATCTAAATATGGCATTCAATAACATAAGTATAGTCAGGGTATCTTGTTCATTGTAATTGGCCTGGTCATTCGAAGAGAGAGGTGCACTTGGCGCTTGCTTGCCCCATGCTTGCCTTAGCTCACTTGCTTAGTACCCTCACTTATACCCATTCTCCTGTTTAAGTACAGGCATTAAAACATATTTCATTAAAGGATAGTCTTTTGTTCAATCAATCTATCTGTCACCCAACCAATCAATCAATCTATCCAATCCACGTGCTCCCATAAGTTAAGCGGGGAACCAAGACTAAAGTGCAATCAGTAACATCCGACTCGTCCTTATTTTCACTCTCCCTACTTTCTCAATTCCCCTTTTCCTGGCTTTATGCCTACAACTATCTGAGTCTCCTGATCTCTTTCATTCTCTTCTTACTTATATGCGAGATCTTCTAGCCTTCTTTTTCATTTAAGACGAAAGCTACTACACTCGTCAACAGCCTTCTCTTTTCGCTTCGCTACACTCGTTCATATAGTATATAGTCTTCTTAATTAACTTCAGTTTAAACTTCGTTACTAAGAGGGATCCTTGGACTTAGAATTAGCCTTCTAGTTTGATAAGAAAGATGATTAACAACAGGACGGGTTAGTTGTAATCACTGCTATTATAGGTATACTATGGCGAAGGGCTGTGTCAAAAGACCTTAGGTCTCTCCCACCTAGCAAAGGTCAGATTTAAACTTTCTTGATTGGACATTTTCATTGATATTTCAGTTGTGCACAGAATTAAGAAAAGTCTCAACCTCTGTCTGATAGGCTAAGCAATTCGACTTCTCTCTTTCCAGAGGCTCTTTTTTGAACTTCTTTCTCCCATAATTCCACATTAATTAACATCACTAAGGAGTATAATGTATTGGCCTTAAAACAGTCAAGAGTTCTTTCAATCTAAGTGAGCTTATTAGCATTTTAGAATAAGAGGATGAATAAGAGTCATAGATGTTATATAAGGAGAGAGATTCCCTGGCTTGTCAATATAAGAAAAGAAATAAGGTAGGATTCATACTAGCCATATCAGTCCATATAAGTCCACTCACACAGGTTCTTCTTTACGTACACTCGTTAACATCTTAATCGTTTAGCTTCACAACACTCCTTCCTATACTAATCTTACTTGTTACCTGCAAGTCATATGAGTCTAGCTTGGGCTATCTGTGTGCTCACTCTATATGTCTACACAATCTATATATCGTAATCGTAAACCAATACTTATCTTCATTCTGCTCATACAGTACAGTACAGTATTCTACTCATACAGTATGAGACTCATACACTCCAGTCATTCTAATCTTTCTTCAATAACGAAACTTCACCCATTCTTTCAAATATCTCATATAAACTTCTTTATCCTGTCTTTTCTTTTTCTTTCAAATATCTCATATAAACTTCTTTATCCTGTCTTTTCTTTTTCTTTCATTTTAATAAGAAAATATATGTAAAATAAGAACAACAATGTTTGATATATTATAATAAGTGCTTTCTAAGAATATGAATGAAATAAACTATATAAATAAAAAATACAGGAGTGACTATCGAAATAGAGATATATGACACTAGAACAACTATGGGAAAGATGCTCTTCTTAAGGTAGTTTACTTGTCACAGGGTGGGGGAATTGGAGGAACTCATTGACTTCATACCCCGAAAAGGGATTATAAACAAAGACCGAAAGTGATTAGGATATCGGTGCAAATCAGATATTGTCTGTGATCCCCTTGTCTAGAACCTGTGGACAAGCTTGTTCATTCTTAACAACTGGCATAAATGCCCTATTCTTCTTAGTGGCTTTATTCTCAGTCCTAGACTCGAAAGCCGCACTCGTCGACAAACTCCATATTATCACTCCGTCCCTATAATGCTAGTTATGGAGATCGGTTAATATAGTAAGGGACCACGCATCTGGGCTGACTGGATCGACTACGCAAGACCGCTTCTTCGTAGACCGAGGATGAAGACTCATCGTATTAATTGTACTTGCTATATGAAGTCTTATATATGTTAATTTGACATTTATCATTAGGAAGATATAATTTCTTTAATTTAAATTAAAAAAACAATGAAAACTCCCTAAGAGAATGGATGTGTTTAGAAAACTATTGGAACTAGTTGAAAGAGGCTTGAAGGGATTTGGCTATGGGGCACTCACGGCCTTAAGTGGGGCCAATTACTAAAAGGCATAATCAGCTACTAAGGCAGGAGACGCAGGAAAGCATAGACAATAGGAAGGCATTTCCTTGGCCATAATTCATCGAAATAAGCCATCTTTCATCATATAGAATATAGATTCAGGGATTCTCGCTGTGGATGGTGAATAAGGGCTCTTTGCAATATCCGCTCTTTGCCTAACTGCTGTTCGAGTAAGCACTGCTAGGAGTGAAGGAATCGAATAGGCTGCTAGACTTTGCTGGCTTAGCCAATTCAATAAAAGTTGAAGTATGCCAGTTTTCTAACTCTAGCTCCTTGCTCTTACTAGCCTACGACTTAGCCAATTCAATACAAGTAGTGCCCTTTGGGCTCGTGCAGAAAGTCTCGGTGATAGGAAGCAGAAGGACAATGACACTAGCTAACCAACTGAGAGAGCTGAAATAGATTCATTTCATGTCGGTAAAGCTAAGCCTCTTAATAAGAAAGAGCAGGACAGCGGGTTAGATCACCTTGGCTTGCATTTTCTTAGTTCAATTCCTTTACTAATAACTAGGAGTTAAGGGGATAAGCAGTAAGGTCAGGCTATTTCATTAGAGTGAATTTATACTAGCTCGTAATCCCTTCTTTCCTAAGCTTATTTACCTAGGGCTAAGCAAGCAGTATAGAACACGCCTGCTGAAAGAACAAGTCTGTCTTTAAGACAGCTTTACCTTTCTATGAGAGATCGTAAGATCCGCTGACAAAACAGAAGGCTTGAGGAACTGCCTTTTTACCAGCCAACTCTTGGGCGGGCGTGGGCCCAGAAGGACCTCTCTGGCTTATCAGTCTAGCAAGCATCCCGCTTTGAATGAATAAAAGCGCCAAAGCCTAAGACTGCAGAGGAAATTCAGTATAGTATAGTACTCTAGGGAAAGGAATCGATCTCTCTTTCGTTTAAGACTAGTTAGAGCATAAGGGTTAAGGGTTAGCGGAATCGTAAACAAAGAAAATGAGCCTGTGATATCAAGGAAGGATAAATGCCCATCTTTCTCTATAGTACGAAGCACTCGTAGCACTTGCTGGGATCAATTCTTGGATGCTTTCTCGGATATGGAGGGCATTCTAACAACTTATTCTCTTCCGAAAAACCCTATTCTTACAACGAAACTATGATATGTAGTGTAGCTACGAATAGAAAAAAGATGCTAACACAGAGCGGTAAGAAGAGAGTAGGCAAAGAATGAAGAAAAGAAGATGATGATTCTTGCAGCCGCATCTACGAATATAACACATTGACTATTGGGATAACAAGATTTATATTGTCTAAGCAGTCTGTCTGTGAACCATTGTCGTAAGGTCTCCAATCAGTAAGAAGTACTTTACTGATCTTACAGTAGAATAGAATAATTTGATCCTGGCTTTTGTTATCATACCGCTCTCATAGGAATTAGTCGGGTAAGGGGGCACTTTCCGTTTGAACTTTCTCTGGAAGTCATCCGGTTATATAGGGTATTTGCTAGGTATGGGCTATAGCGTAGTAGTGGGGTAGTAGGAGTAGAACGTCTTTTTACTTACTTTTAATTTTCCAGAAGCCACCTTCTTACAAGGATCCGACTTCTCCAGGTGTGTCGCTGATGTAACCATAATTGGCGCATATTTAGCCCCCGAATTACCATTGTTTCCATGCTTTTTAGTGCCTATTTGGGTCATTTCTTATCTTTAGTTCTTTGTTTTGCATATTCTTTGAGATTTTGATCCCTTGGTAGGAAAGGAGTAAGAATCTTGCATTTTCATGGCAAAACGAGGCTAAATTGATTGTATTCAATGACCAAGCATCAAGGAGAGACAAGACTAGAAGGCCTTTATACATATCTTAGTAGAAGAACAATGTTGAGAAAAGGATCCTTGAGTCCCCGAGGAAATCCCCAAGGAATTTATGAAGAAAAGGGAAGAAAAGAAGAAGAATTGACGCTGAACTACAATCCGAACGGATTGTACCAAATCCGCCCGTCCGTCCAGCCCAATCCGAGCGTCCCACCTTGGAATCCGCTCGGATTCCCCCTCACAAATCCGAGCGTCTTGCCCAAGAATCCGCTCGGATTCCTCAGCCCAGATCCGGCCGTCCCGACTCCAATCCGCACGGATTTCAGTACAGCACGATTTTCATTCTTCAAGCTACGAAAAGAGAAGCCCTTCTCTCAGAAAATACCGGATTCTCCTTGCTCAACTTAAAAAGTGTAATTACTAGTTTAGCCCTTAGTTAACCCTAATGCATCCTCCCTAATTTTCACTATAAATACCCCATTAGTCTAATTAGAGGAGCATGTTCTTCTTATCAATAATTAGTGTAGTTAATATCAATCAAATCTCTCTTTAATATTGTAATCAAGTATTAATCAAGTTTTAGTTCTTTAATCTCTCTCTTGTTCATCCTTTATTTTGGGTAATTGAAGATTATTTGGGTTATTATTGGGAGATTGACAACCTCTCAATCTAGGATTCAAGTACTTCTATTATTCTTGCTTTATTATTGGAATCATTAGTAGGTATAATCTCTTAATCCCTTTTTAATTATTGTTAATTACTTTCATTTATTCATCATGTTTCATTATGTTAGTATGATTGACAACCTTTCTAGCATGATCAATATGATAATGAGTGAGTAGTCTCCTAGCTAGGGTTTAATGGGTGATTAGGGGAAACCAACATGGGGAATGATTCATGCTTAAATTAATATGCTTTCATATCTTATTTGCTTGCTTGTTTTGATCTTAATACATGCACATGTTATATTTGATGAAATGCTAAGCCTATTAATCCTTGCATTTACTATCATCTTCTATCCTTTCAACTTGACTTGTAAGACATAACCCAACTCGAGTCTTGTTAGACCATGCATGTGTTGAGTAGGGAAGACTAAGTCGACTTGTAGGTGTTGTACAATCTAATCGATTCGGCTCCGGGACCCAAACTTTCCTAGGATTGTAAGATATAACCCAACTCAATCCATCACAACAATAATTGCTTGCTTATAATTTGAGAACATGTTTGTATGAGCATATCCCATGATTCCCCTATGAACCCATGACACCCTAGTGCTTTTAATCAATTGTTTACACCCCTTTTTATTCATCTTGCTAGTTTATTTTCATTGTTATTTTAGTTTAGTAACCTTCTACATCAACCCAATTTGTGACACCCCTTAGACACTACTAGTTACAATAGAATTCTCATTTCAATACCCGTCCCTTGGGATCCGACCTTTACTTGCCTCTTTACTAATTGTAGAGTTGTTTGTGAAGTATAAATTGTGTTTTGTATCGACCATTGACCAACGACCACATATGCTTAATTGTGAACACGAAATGGCCTCGATCAAAAATGGCGCCGTTGCCGGGGACGGTGTTTAATTGATTTAAGATTTCTTTTATTGTTATTAGTTGTGTCTTTTTCACCTTGGGGAAGTAAAACTCCTCAAGGTTTGTTCTAATTGTTTTTGAGTTGTTTGATATTTTGCATGTCTAGAAGGTTACAAAGAGATTTGTTACCTTTTGACCGTGAAATCGAAAGAACCTTGACGAATAATAGGAGACTTGTTAGGAGGAATTTGAGAGGTGTTGGTGAAGTTGTTCAACCCACTAGTGAGTTTGTCAATCCTTTCGCAATAGAAGGAGAAGAAAACCCATTAAACAATACCACACAAAATCCACCTACAATGCCTAAATTCTCGTCACACTATATACCCACCGAGGAGGATCTACCAAATGGTACTCCTACACCGCAACATCTCACCGGTAATTTTATTGCCAAGTCCGCCTTCATCCAACTAGTTGAGAGGAACCAATTCGGGGGAATGCCTAGTGAGGACCCTCATTCTCATATGGAAACCTTTTGCGATTATTGTGAAGCTATCTCTCAAACGGGCGTGACTCAAGACCAAATAAGATGGGTCTTATTTCCTTTTTCGTTAATCGGCACCGCAAAGCAATGGTTGAAGGGCCTTGATAAGGCCACCCTTGGAATAGATTCTTGGAAGAAGTTAACTCTAGCTTTCTACAAAAAATTCTACCCACCGGAAAAGACTAACATGCTAAGAGCTCAAATTACGGGTTTTAAGCAAAGGGATGAAGAATATTTGTATGAAGCTTGGGAGCGGTTCAAAGGTATTTGTCGCTCATGTCCTCACCATGGACTTAGCGAATGGTTTTTAGTGCAACAATTTTGGAATGGTTTATATGAAGATTCAAGGAACATTCTCAATATGGGATCAAATGGAATGTTCACCAAAGTTGATGACAATCAAACATGGAACAAGATTGAGGAAATGGCGGTCCATAATTCACAATATAGTAGACCTCGCAAGGCTACTAGAGGAGGAAAGTATGAAGTGGACTCCGTTACTCAATTAGGTGCTCAACTTAGTGCTCACATTGACACAATCAACTTGAAGTTTGAACAAGCTATGGCTAGACTTGAGGAAAACTCAAAAACATCAAAGCATCATGTCAATGCCATGACGGCATCCTCATCAATCCCAAGCGGGATATGTGAGAATTGTGGAACTTTGGGTCATGACTCAAGTGAGTGTAGGGGAACAACCGAACAAGTTAATGCTTTCCAAGCTTACAAAAGTGGTACCCCTTATTCAAATTTTTACAATGAAAACACCAAGTTCCATCCAAATCTCTCATACAAAAGCCAAAATGTTCAAAACCCTCAAACAACATACACTCCACCACCCATGAGGAACCAAAATCAAAGACCCTTTTACAATCAAAACCAAGGTTACCAAAATCAAAATCCATACAATCACCAAAATGACCAAGGTTTTGATGTCCAAAAAGCGGTCCTCCAAATGCAAAAGAATCAACAAGAATTTTTCACCCAAATGCAAAAAGATAGCCAAGCAAAAGACACCACCATCAACAACATTCTAGCTCACACCAAGATGTTGGAAACACAATTGACTCAACTAGCATCTTCAAGCTCACAAAGACAAAAGGGGCAATTACCACCTCAAAGTAATCCCCCTAGACATGAAACGGTTAGTGCCATTCACTTGAGAAGTGGTACAAGATATGAAGCATCGAAGAAGCAAGTTGAGGAAGAAGTTGTGAAAGCTAGTGAGAAGGAAGAAATTGTGCAAAGCCCCAAAGAAGGGGAATCATCAAAAGAAGAAAGTTCAAAGAAAAATGAAGACAAGGCCAAAGAGAAGGAGCCCATTGTGATTAGACTTCCTTTTCCAAGTCGTCAAGCCAAGCCCAAATTTGATGATCAACTTGGAAAGTTCATGGAAATTGTGAAGAATTTAGAAGTCTCAATTCCTTTCACGGAATTAATCAATCACGTTCCGGCCTATGCAAAGTACATGAAAGATATCCTCACAAAGAAGAAGTCGATCCAGAAACTTGAGACTATCGCCTTCACTAAGGTGAGTAGTGCAATACTTCAAGGAAGTTCACCTCCAAAGTTAAAGGATCCGGGAAGCTTCTCAATACCGTGTACCATTGGCGACACGACGATCAACAAAGCCTTATGTGATCTAGGGGCTAGTGTGAGTGTCATGCCGTACTCGGTAAGTAAAAGGTTGGGAATGGGAGAGCTTAAATGCACCAATATCACACTTCAAATGGCCGATAGATCGACGAAGACACCATTAGGGATATGGGAAGATGTCCCCGTGCGAATTGGGAAGTTTTTCATCCCGGTGGACTTTGTCATTGTTGATATGGAGGAAGATTCCAACATTCCAATCATCTTAGGAAGACCTTTCCTACACACCGCGGGTGCGGTGATTGATGTGAAACATGGAGAGCTCACTCTAGAAGTGGGAGATGAAAGCATAACTTTTAATCTTGATAAGACCATGAGAGCTCCTCGTTTGCATGAGCCATGTTTCATGATCGATCATTATAGCAGAAAAGATGAAAGGAAGAAATCGGAACTCCAATGGAGGAAGAAAATTGAAGATGCTCCATTCAAAGAGCAAGTGAATTGTGACAAGGAGAGCTTGCAAAGCTCATCAAAATCAACCAAGGAAGAAGAGGATGGCCTCATTGGCCAAGAAAAGAAATTGGGAGAGTTGTCTCCATCTAAGCAAGAGATTTTCAATGATCAACTCAATGAAGTTTGTGGTCTTTGGGACGATGAATTTGAAGGGATCTTTAATCCCTACATTGGGCATGCCATCGATCATGATCAACAACAAGGGCCACGGTCTATTGAGGACCTCTACCATAACAATGAACAAGCTTTTGATTACTTTTTCAAGGTGTTGAGCAACATCAACAACACCTTGAACATGCCCCCTTGACATCTCATCAAGAATGAGAGTTTGGTAGAGTCCTCCCTAAACCACCACTTGTAAATATTTCTAACTCCCTAACTTACATTTCAATTCTTGTATCGCATTTTTGTCATTTTTGGATTTTTATTTACTTTGATCAAAATAATTGTCATGTAAGAGAGAAGTGAGGGAGGGACTAACAATTTCAATTGATGTGTAGTGCTTTACCTTAGTGTGGGGATGGGAATTGCCTAGGCTATCCATGCCTTAGTAATGCCCCCACAACGAAGAACACAAGAAATGAAGAAGAATGGAAGAATGGTAAAGGGAAATGCATTGTGCGCGAATGGAATGAATCCGGGTACAAAGGACCAGAATCCGAGCGGATTCCTGAGAATCCGCCCGTCTTCAACAAATCCGAGCGTCCTGCTGAGAAGACGCCCGTCCTGAGCTGAGCTGAAATTGAAAATTTCTTGACTGTTGAAGAATCCGAGCGTATTTCTGGAAAGACGCCCGTCTCCCAGAATCCGTCCGTCTTTTATACAAGACGCCCGTCTTGCAGCTGAAGAAAACAAAGAAAAATCTCTGGACTGAAATCCGTCCGTCCTTCAGCAAATCCGCCCGTCCCATCACAGAAGAATCCGAGCGGATTCCCCAGAATCCGCCCGTCTCTAGGCGGGATTTTGAAAATTTTGAAGCTGCAGAATCCGCACGGATTGCGCCCAATCCGCACGGATTGTCCCTGCGTTTTGAAATTGTCGACTTCTTTATAACCCACCCCACCTTCCTTCATTCATTCATTCATTCACAAACACTACCCTAAACATCAAAACCCTCATCCTCTCCATCACAAAAACAAAAACCCTCAACAAAATCCACCAAAATCAAATCAAACCATCCTTCAAACAACAAATCAATCACTCCATCTTCAATAAAAATCAAAACCAAGAACAAATTCTTCAACCTTTGAGTCGATTTTTGATTTCATATAGGCAAAGCCTTTCACCTTCAAATCGATTTGGGCATTCTACAAATTGAAGATTTTTGATTCTTTTCTTGGTTAGTTCATCAATGGCAAGGACAAAGGGAGCAACAAAGGCACCAAAGGCAAAGGCTCTCTCTCAAAGGCAAAAAGCTCTCCAAACAAAGAAAGCTTTGGCAATGGTGGTAGCAACACCAAACTTGGAAGTGCAACAACAACAACAAACTTCTATGGGAGCATCACCTTCTACTCCGGTAATCGATCAACTCTTGCATTATCCGGAGGTAACTTTTATTTCCGATACCCATAGAAAGACATTTGCCAAGTTTGCTTTGAAACCAATTCAAACCACCAAATTCATATGTAAAGATGCTTTGGAAAAATTGGGTGTTCTTGAACAAACAAAAGCCTTTTTCAATGCCATGGGTTTGAAGAAATTGTTTGAAACAAAGGAAGTAACATACCCCTCCCTTGTCTTGGAATTCTTAAGTTCTTTAAAAGTGACAAAAGTTGAGAATAGGGAAAATCTTGAGTTTCGTCTAGCTAACACTAGTAGACGCATTACCTTTTCGGAATTGGGTGAAATTTTGGGTCTTAGCGATGAAAAGAAATATCATAAGCAATATGGGAAGTATGACCCCGAGCCTCTTTGGGAGGCAATCTCCGGGAAGAAATTTGATGATTTCCATGCTTGTCGTGCTCTTTTGGTCCATCATCCGGGCATAAGAGTATGGCACAAAGTTGTGGGAAATACCATAATTGCTAGGAAAGACACCAATCATTTCACAAGACTTGATTTTATTCTCCTTGAATCGGCTTTGAATATCGGAAGAATCCATACCAAGCCTTTCAATTCCTTGAGGCTATTGGTTGATAGATGGCTCCATGTTGATAGTGGGAAGAAGGGTACAACCGTTATTGTTAATGGCGGCCTAGTCACGGTCCTAGCCAAGCACTTTGATCCTAATTTCAATAAGGATAGCAAGTACAAGGCAAAGGAAGGTGGCCATCTTATTGATATGTCTATCATGATTAACAAGTTCAAGTGGGTTGCTCACAATCCCCTTGACACCAAGTATGGGTGGCTTACTAGTGAGGCTCGATCATTCACTTTACCCGCGAAGATTTGTCGTCTAAGTGTCCACCGGACCAACTATCTACTTCCCCTATCCGAAGAAGCCGAGTACATCATTCAACAACAAAAGGGTGATCATGAAGCTCCCTCCTCTTCCATTGTTATACCGCCTTACCCCTTTGTGTATGAAGAGTTCAAACCGCAAGGAGTTGAAATTGGGAAAGACTATGTCACTCTTCTCATGCAAGCAATGCACAAGCAAGCTTATGAAGATCGGAAGAATGCATATTTGGCTCAATATCCTCCCCTCTTACATTTAGCTAGGCAAGGACTCCTTGATCCATCTTGTCCTTTGCCTAGTTGGGCGGATAAAGAAGCCTTGTTTCCGGGTGCATCAAGGGACGTGGTGGAAAACAATGAGGTTGTTGGAAATGATGAGGAGATTGATGATAATATTGAGGAAGAAGCAAGTGGAGATGGAGAAAGAGATGGTGAACATGATGATGAGGAAGAAGAAAGTGACAAGGAAAGTGGCAATGTGACCACTTCTCATGAGGGAAGTGATGATGATAGCATGATGGAAGACTAGCCTTGGAGACTCCTACACTCCCATGGTTTGTCTATATCTCTTTGTATTTTATTTCATTTTGATCATTGTTGGTTTAGTCCTAGCAACATCAAAGGACTCACACCTCGGTACCATTGAGGTGTTCTTTTTATTGTTCCCATTTGTACAATCCAAAATGACAATCTAGTTTCATGCATAGCATAGTGTGTGCATGAACTACCCCAATGCTTTGACATTAGCAATAGTGTCTTATTTGGTTTGGGGAAGTTAATGCATACACAACGGGAGGTAATCTAAATTATCCTCTCCGTCATAACAAAAACCATGCATCATGTAGTATAGCTTAGTGTAGAATTGCATTTAGTATAGAAATCATGCATCATCTTTGCATAATTTCCATCATTTTGGCCATTGAGGACAATGCCCATATTAGTGTGGGGATGGGAATTCTAACACTTAACTCTTATTCAAAAAACCATAAAAATTGAAAAATTTGAAAAACCAAAAACAAGTTCATTTCCTTTGTATATATAGTCTTGTATATATTGTGTTTGTTCATCCTTTTTCACATTGATTGACTACGCCACATCCGAGACATGAGGATATTGAAGACCGCATGGTATGATCTTTCCAATCTCCTTTTTCCTCTTTATGTTAATGACTATATGGCTTTATTTTGATTGATCCGGTATAACAATGTGAACTTAGGATTGCATTTAGCTTATATGCCATATTAGTTGGTAGAATCATTTGCATTAGGATGTGTATATGTTAGTTGCATCATGGCATGTAGTTTGCATGGTTAGAAAAATTTTGCGAAACCGTCTACTTGGGAAGCTTGACTAGTGTATATAGGCCCTAGTAGATGCTTTTTATTCTTAAGACTTTGCTTGTTAGAATACTTGTAAAACACCCTAGGATGTATCATGCTAGTATCCCTTGACCCATGGTTTAAGGCCTAGTCAAGAGTACCTTGTGGTGTTATAACTCCTTGGCTACCGTTTATTCCAAGGTGACCCTTGAAACCATGCATCCATCATTCATCCATGTTCTACCATACATTTTTGTCATCAAAGGGAATGGGCACAAAAACAAATCAATTTGAGTTCAATGAAATGAAAAGTGAAAGAAAGTTTGCAAAAATGCATCAAATGAAAAGAGGAAAAAAAAAAATAGAACTCCTAAGCTTCAAATACAAGGCACCCTCGTTACTAATTGGGGTGACTTTGAAAATGTTCAAAAAGAAATGCAAAAAAAAAATTGTCAAGTATTGAAATGCCAAAAATCAAAAAGAAATGGCAAGAAAGTGTTCTCAAATGTCAACTGCCACAACAAATTGGGGGGAAAAACAAAAACAAAAGCAAACTCCCAAAATGAAACTCAAATATCTATTGATCCCTTTATCCATCTTATCCATTTTTGTGCATGGTAGAGAGGGGACGACCCTTCTTCTTGTCTAGGCAAGAGGGGGAATTCCGCGATCCTCCAGTGTTTCTAACACCATAGGGAGTCTACTCTTGACAAAAGCATGTAACGATTGAGGACAAAGGTACCCTAGCTTGACACAACTTGGAGGTGATTTATTGGTATCCTTCTAGGCCTAGTAGTTTGAACAAATTGCATCTATGAAGGATTGTGTACCCTTGAATTGCTTCCCTTGTAGATAATTTCCGCCACTTAGATGAGGAAAGTGGCTATTCTTTTTGTAGATGCATCCATTATGTGATTTTATGTGCTTTAATGTTTGGATGTGTCGCCATTTTGTCAAGACCCACCTTGCCTTGCAAGAAGGCATCCTACCTCATGGTTGTCTTGTTGTGAGTTGAAGGGGTGGAGTGAGACCCGCTAATTGTCTCATATCAGCTATTATTATTAGGTTAGGTTAGTATTGGTCCTAGTCTTTGTCACCTCTTTACTCGGGACGAGCAAAGGTTCGGTTTGGGGATATTTGATGTAACCATAATTGGCGCATATTTAGCCCCCGAATTACCATTGTTTCCATGCTTTTTAGTGCCTATTTGGGTCATTTCTTATCTTTAGTTCTTTGTTTTGCATATTCTTTGAGATTTTGATCCCTTGGTAGGAAAGGACTAAGAATCTTGCATTTTCATTGCAAAACGAGGCTAAATTGATTGTATTCAATGACCAAGCATCAAGAAGAGACAAGACTAGAAGGCCTTTGTACATATCTTAGTAGAAGAACAATGTTGAGAAAAGGATCCTTGAGTCCCCGAGGAAATCCCCAAGGAATTTATGAAGAAAAGGGAAGAAAAGAAGAAGAATTGACGCTGAACTACAATCCGAACGGATTGTACCAAATCCGCCCGTCCGTCCAGCCCAATCCGAGCGTCCCACCTTGGAATCCGCTCGGATTCCCCTCACAAATCCGGCGTCTTGCCCAAGAATCCGCTCGGATTCCTCAGCCAGATTCCGGCCGTCCCGACTCCAATCCGCACGGATTTCAAAGACAAAGACGATTTTCATTCTTCAAGCTACGAAAAGAGAAGCCCTTCTCTCAGAAAATACCGGATTCTCCTTGCTCAACTTAAAAAGTGTAATTACTAGTTTAGCCCTTAGTTAACCCTAATGCATCCTCCTAATTTGCACTATAAATACCCCATTAGTCTAATTAGAGGAGCATGTTCTTCTTATCAATAATTAGTGTAGTTAATATCAATCAAATCTCTCTTTAATATTGTAATCAAGTATTAATCAAGTTTTTAATCCAAGTTTTAGTTCTTTAATCTCTCTCTTGTTCATCCTTTATTTTGGGTAATTGAAGATTATTTGGGTTATTATTGGGAGATTGACAACCTCTCAATCTAGGATTCAAGTACTTCTATTATTCTTGCTTTATTATTGGAATCATTAGTAGGTATAATCTCTTAATCCCTTTTTAATTATTGTTAATTACTTTCATTTATTCATCATGTTTCATTATGTTAGTATGATTGACAACCTTTCTAGCATGATCAATATGATAATGAGTGAGTAGTCTTCTAGCTAGGGTTTAATGGGTGATTAGGGGAAACCAACATGGGAAATGATACATGCTTAAATTAATATGCTTTCATATCTTATTTGCTTGCTTGTTTTGATCTTAATACATGCACATGTTATATTTGATGAAATGCTAAGCCTATGAATCCTTGCATTTACTATCATCTTCTATCCTTTCAACTTGACTTGTAAGACATAACCCAACTCGAGTCTTGTTAGACCATGCATGTGTTGAGTAGGGAAGACTAAGTCGACTTGTAGGTGTTGTACAATCTAATCGATTCGGCTCCGGGACCCAAACTTTCCTAGGATTGTAAGATATAACCCAACTCAATCCATCACAACAATAATTGCTTGCTTATAATTTGAGAACATGTTTGTATGATCATATCCCATGATTCCCCTATGAACCCATGACACCCTAGTGCTTTTAATCAATTGTTTACACCCCTTTTTATTCATCTTGCTAGTTTATTTTCATTGTTATTTTAGTTTAGTAACCTTCTACATCAACCCAATTTGTGACACCCCTTAGACACTACTAGTTACAATAGAATTCTCATTTCAATACCCGTCCCTTGGGATCCGACCTTTACTTGCCTCTTTACTAATTGTAGAGTTGTTTGTGAAGTATAAATTGTGTTTTGTATCGACCATTGACCAACGACCACATATGCTTAATTGTGAACACGAAATGGCCTCGATCAGTCGCATGTTATGTTATTATAGGCGCTTATCCCGCGAATTGGTAACCTTTTCAAAGCAATCCACCAACCCCAATCCCGCATCTTCTTATGTTTTAATTCTACTTCTTTTATTCTAAGCTTTCACAAAGCAGGTTGCAGGGGAATCAATACCTATATTATTTAACTAAAGCTTGAACTACAAGCAAAGAACCCCGAGTCCTGTTGTTATTATAAGTTCTTTTCTTTTTACTAAGGCCTGGCTCTTGCCTTTTACTCTCTAATAGCTCTTACAATAGCCTACTCGATTCCTTCTTCTCTTGTCTCGTGCGTAGCAGCTGGAGCTGACACCTAAGTATCCCCTCATCCTATAACAGAGGCGTAACTTTAAAGTTTAATAAAGTATAATAGGAGAAGTTGGCTCTACCCCGGCCGTTAAGTTCTTCTAAGAAGTGTTGTTAAGTTCGGATCTTCTGTTCGTTCGAGAAAGGCTCTCTTATATATATATATATAATCTTTATTATATACATACGGGTCGAAGCGAGAAAGGGAATTCCTCCAGGTATTCGCCTATAGTACTACCATATGCAGTGGAAGAGCTGTTTTATGTTTATGATATGTTCGTGGGAAGGGTAAACTCCGGAGTCTATTACATTTTTTGTTGAAGTGGGGACTACTACTTACTACTTTATGCGTGTTCTAAACTAAGTATAAATCAAAGGCGCTGGGGGTAAGAAAGACGTTTAGCGCTTATGGGTGGCTGAACAGACTACTCTTTCCTATACATAAAGATGTTTCGTCGTATCCTATCTCTTTTGATTGATGAGTAGGCTACTATCCTATATAGAGAAAGCTCTCGTTTCACTAACTCTTTGGATATCTACTTTAGTTATTGACTGCATAACCAGCTGCTTAACAAGAGAGAAGAAAAGCATGAGATTGTTGTTGGTTGAAACCCCACGTCATTGTAATAAGAATAGTAGCTTCGTGCATTAATGTCTCTAGAAGCGGGGGTGTGGATTACATCCTTAAGTAAGAGGTATGCACGATCTAGAGTACTACTACCGGGTAGAGGTTTAATATACTTAATTCTTTTGCTACTAAGCAGTTAGATTACTTAGTCTTCTTCCTTTTCGATAAAGATGATAACAAACACTATATAAATAAGATAGAAAGGGTGAGCTTCTGGTGAGTATAGTAGTAGTTTAAGGTCTTTGAACGACACGGATGCACTAGGTTTCTCTTTGCAAGGCCGGTAATTGCGGATTCATATATTCGGGAACTCTTTTCGAGTGAGAACAATAATGCATGCTGGCATCGGAACTCAATACCACTTCACTTGGTTTTATTTGACTCTTTGTTATCTCATTTATTTAATAGCAAGTAGTGAGAGGGCTTATTCGAGTATGTGATTCGCCTGTGCCGATCTACCATCTCTAGCAATGAGAAGTCCCCCGTCTAGTCTAGTTCGGACAATAAAGAAAGGAGTTAATGAGATTCTATTTTTCATAATAAATTTTAAAAATTCATTTTATTTACTTAAATGTCTTTGTTAATATTGACTTTAATTGTAGTTTTATCACTGAGTAAAGGTGAGAACGAGGCCCCCTAGCAATAGGGGGGAAAGAAGAGTGGGTATGTGGGTGGGCTTCTTTCATTTTGTCTTTTTATAAACTATGTCGCTATGTTGGATTAAGAAGGTTATAATTCCTCTTTTCTTTTAATAAACATATCCCTATAAGATGATTGGTTCTAGTTAATTCGTGATATATATGTGTACTGTCTCGAAGTTCTTATCTTTATACATATATATGTGGACTCTCTCTAAGTTCTTATCTTTAGTACTAGCTTTAATTTAAAATTATAATCTTTATTCGCAATCCTTACCTCAGTATGTGGAATACAAGGACAAAAGCAAAGGTAAAGACTCCTACTAAGGATCATTCTGTTCTTTAAGTCTAATTAAATTTTATAAGTTAAATATAAGAATCTTAGTTAAATATATTCATTATTTTATATTAAATATTCTTTATAAAAGGTAGCCATGTCTTAAAGCAAAGGTCAATCTTCCTTCTAAGTCTCATTCTGATCTTACAGTAGAATAGAATAATTTAAGTCTAATATAATAATATAAGTTAAATATTATAATTACACTATATTTTCTTTCTTTTAATAAAGATAGCCATGTGTTAAAGCAAAGAGTAGTACTATCAATACTCATTCTGTTCTTTAAGTAGTCGTAGTCATTCTTCTCTTTCTATATGATATATATTATCTGAGAAATCCCATACCTTCTTTCATTCTTCTTTCTTAAATGAATTTCGTTAAGACATTTTCTACATTCATTCTTATCCTATGGTATAAGACATTTTCTACGTTCATTCTTATCCTATGGTATAAGAACTTACTTCAGTACTCTCATAAATTCTAATTCCTACGTTATACTCATAAATGCTTCTTACTCCTGTATTCTTTCTTTTCTTTTTCTATTTTTAAATGTGTACTTGCACCTATCTTATTTAAATCATCTTTCTTCTGAATATTCTTTCAGTTGTATTAGAATTCATTCTTTTATATCTTTATCTAAGTCAAACCTTTCCTCATGGTTGTGGTCACGAGAAGGTTGGAACCTATCCTATTACATATAATGTGAATCTTCTTTCTTAAAGGACATATTACTCTTTAATTCTATATATTAGAATTCTTTTTCTTATTTATCATGAAAGAAGGCGAAATAGATTATTTGTGTTAAAATAAGACAGTTAACAAAAACTTGTATAAAGTGTGTCATTTTCTTTAATTCTACATTTTAATTTAACATTTCTATATCAGCATTTTCTTTCAAAATCCTAAAAAGATTTTGAAAGAAAATGCTGATTTTAAAGGTCTGAAATATGAATAAAATAGAGAGAACAATGAACATGCATTATGTATTTAAGAATATATCTTATCGATATAATAATAATAAGAAACATAATAGATGTTCTTATCAAGGAAGGTTATTACGGTTATCTAATCAAGGGGCTTTCTTAGGGTTATCTTATCAAGGGCTTTTATCAGGGTTAGATTATCAAAGAAGATTGAAGACTGTTAGGTCATATAATACAAAGAGTACTACAACAAATAGTAGAGATATAGATATAGTGAAATCAGTAACAAATGATATTAATTATTTATATAAGAAAGATAAATATAGTTCAGTCTTTCCTTCAATGACACCTATAATCTTGGATTCTATTATTAGTGATATTCAAAATAAGAAATATGACTTTTCCTCACTATTAGTGGCTTCTTTTCCTCTAAAGGAATGTTATAATCTTTTCTCAGAAATCTGTCTTGATGATTATCCAAATATAGATTACCAATTAATGATTGATGGTGAAAGAAATGCAGAGAGTGATTTTATCATTGTCAGGCCTTCTAATCCTAAGGATAGTTTAGTCTTAAAAGCTTTAGCCTTGACCTTACATCGTCTTATTTATGGTTCCTCACCAATTAAAAGTTCTATTATAAAGGATAGGTTTCCGTCTTATTTGGAAAAGATAAAAGGTTTAAATTATGTTAATCGTATGTATAAGATAGATTTCGCAACATCATTCGCTGGTATTATTTTGAAAGATATTCAATTAGCTGCTAAACCATATCTTGGAGAAGATTGTTATATTTTAAAACTAATAGAAAAGATTCTCTTTCTTGATAAGTATGAAGTATATGAAAATGAACCTGGTGATGAATTTGAAGATGATGACTTATTTAGAGAATTACGGTGTTTAATACCACCTGTTGGTGAGTTCGCAAGAATACTCTTTGATATGGTCTTAATGAAGAAATTTGATAAGCCTTTTAAAAGAAGTTTTCAAAACATAGCCTTTTATAGATTTCAAAATGAAGTCTTCATACCAACGAATTCCTTAACTCAATCTTCATTTAACGAGGAAGAATGTCTTGAATTCTTAAATTATAATGATTTGACAGGTTCAATATCATCAATTAACCCACGTTCAAGCATACCCTTAGGAGGTGGTTTGGATATTTATAGTAATAATTATAAACTTTGTATTACAGAATGTGGTGATATTCAAATAGAGGATTTAAATAAGCAAGTCAAAAAAAAAAAACAATGATTCTAAATATGAATGATAAGAAAAGTCTTAATTTAGTAAAACAACTATCAAGTGATATATTATATGTGTATAAAAATTTAAAGGAAGAAGGTTACTTTCCCAGTTTGAATCCCTTTCTATTAAAAAGTCTTTTAGATGAGATTGAGAATGAGAAATATATGGTTTTACCACTATCATCCACTAATATTCCACGGAACAAACTACTAGAATTTCTAAAAGAAAGATGGTTAGATTATCCAGATGTATATTCAGAAGTGAATTCAGAAACATCTTCGGATGATAAGATCACTATTATCAAACCTTCAAATCCTAGGGATAGTTTAGTCTTCTTGGGGGTCTCGATGACCTTGCAGCGTCTTCTTTATGGCTCCATACCCAACAATTGTATTGAATTAATTGATAGGTTTCCTACCTTTATTGAGGTTATAAAAGATCTATCAATGGTTGATCGTATGTATAAAATATCTTTGGACCTTTCAGTTCTTAGTGAAGCTCACGCATTGAATGCAGTCAAACCATATCTTGGAGATGAGAACTATCTATTTACTTTAATAAAAGAAAGATTAAATCATCCTATTATTGGGGAAAAGCAAGATTTTAACAAGAAGATTCAGGTTTTTGGTGAGATCTCAAGAGTCTTACATGATATGGTATTAAGGGATAAATTTGATAAGGAATTTAAGAATAGTTTTCCTAAAATACCCTTTATTAGATATCTTAATGAGATATTCATACCAATACCAATCGACTCATATACAGAGACTGATGTCAGTTTTGACGAGAAAGACATTCTTTCTTTTCTATCAAAGATAGGGTTGAGTGGTTCAATATCATCAATCAGGAGAGGATTTGGTTCCCTCTCCTTTGGTGGAGGTGTAAACAACCTACTATTTGGGGATTGTTTGGATTTTGATTCTGAAAACAGACTCTTTATAATGGGTAGTGGGAAGGTTAAAGTCTCCTCTATAAGAGATTATTCTTAATTCATTTTATCTTATGAAAGTTCTTCAAAGAAAAGAAGACTCAGCTGATGTTTTAGAGTAACGAAACCTGGAGAACATATCCTTATAGTGGTGTGCCTACAAAGGACGTCTTACTCAGCTTTTTCTTATAGGTCAGCCTAATAAGAAAAGAAAGTCTCCCTTTCCCAAGGGTACAGCTAGCTAGCGACTGCAGAATAGGCGTCTCATTAGTGAGAGTATGCCCCATCATTAGCCCTACCTTATTAAGATGGATATGGTATGTCCACCTAGAAAGCATTAGAATAAGACTTTACAGCCTTTCTAAAGTCAGTCAGAATAGAAGACCTTTTCTACATAGTCAGTCTTCCTAGGGACCTCCAGCCAATGCTTATGTTCTTTTCCATGCTCATGATCCTCCTCCTAATGATACGTCATAGACAGCCACCTACTATAACTATATATTGTAAACATTGTTAAATGAGGTTACTTAAGTATAAAGGTTCTATCTTACCATTTCAGTCTCTTTTTCTTTTTTCATTTTAAATTCTATTGGCTAACATCTATGATCCAAAACAGCTCATTTATTGACTTCCTTCTGTGACTCTTCGACCTAGGCTTTGTTTTTAAGAAGAAGAAGTTTAGGGAAGGTCCAGTCAGAACTAATCCCCTTGCTTAAGAGTGGTCAACGAGATAGGCTATACTACTAAAGATGTCATCTACTAATTCATTCTTTCTTTTTAATTAAGAAGAAGAAAAACAGGTAAATTAATGTGTATTTGAAAGTCTTTCTTTTAAATTCTTAATGTAAAGTCTACTACTCTGACTCTTAAAGGTTGAGATTGAGATCTAGCTACGATACCTATAAGAGCTGCTTCCTTTGTTAGGAATGAGCCTAGCTTACTATCCTTTCCCTGTTATGAGGAATAGAAAAAGCCTTCCTATAACAATGATATGTCTGCACACAGGCAACAACAAGTATATATGACAGTCGTATGTCCTATTTCATTTGACCTTTCCACTAATATTAAATACATATAGGCCTTTCCACTAATATTAAATACATATAGGCTATTTATAGATCGAAGATGAATGTAATGGCTCGACATAAGGAGAGGAATGTAATGGCTCGATAGTTAATGTTATTTATAGCTCGACCACAAGGCTATTTATACCTCGAGTGGAGAGGAGAGGAATTGACTTTTTCTTAAAGGGCCCCTTTTCTCTTGCATTCGAAGAAGAAAGCCAGGACAAACCTCTCTTTAACAATCACATAGCAACACCCCTATTCACTTGCTTACCCACGACCCATAAGAGCTATGGCAAGGTTTTCCTCTTCTTTAACAAGGACACATCTCTCTTTCCAACCGCTTTAACAAGGGCCAAGTATGAATGGTCCCAGCAGTTAGCCTTTCCTCTTTTAAAAGTCATTAGACCTGTCTTCTTAGGTACCCAGGGTATGCTCCTATCCTATACCTATGCATGCAATCAATGAAAGAAAGATATTCGTCAATCAACCAATAAGTGTAATATTAAATAAGTAAGGAGAGGACAATTGGTAGGTATAATCTTCCTCAATTTATTCTTTGAGTTCCTCCCCCTAATGAGCGAGTGAAGTCCCGAAGCGAGCCATAGAGCGAACTCATCCTAGCCTCATAAATGACTTGTGCTATTCTCTTATAAGTTCGACTTCCCTGTTTGCATTCACGAACGAAACACGCACATCAGCTATTTTCATTTACAGAAAGCGGGATAATCCTTTACAGGTCCTATATAGGATCACTTTCTTGTTCTTTGACTATAGGCAAGCCTGTGTTTTCATCCGTTAACACGTCTTGAGGAAGAAGATTGAGGATGCGCTCCAACCCTTGGAATTCTTTTTTCCTATGGTACTGTTTTTCTATAAAAGTGTGGAAAACATGCCCCCTAGTAGGGCTCACCAGCTAAGACCAGTTACTCACCTTTATTCTTATATGTAAGATAGAATGTCCACTATAAAAGGCATCTCTTTATAGGGCCTTCTTCATTAGGTTCTTTTGGAAGTTGGTTTAAGAAGAGGAAAGTAGACCACTCATTCTCAGCACCACACTAAGAAGTAGGGCTCGCTCTTAGGAGCATAGTTTAATTAAATAATTTCTTTAATCATTCTCTTTATTTAAGGTTCCATCAAAGAAAAACAAGGAACCTTACTTCAATTCATTCTGTGCAATCAGTAGTCGTAATTAAAGATTGTAAATCAAAGCATCCGACCTCAGTCCTATGAATAGGCGTAGCATTAGGCTTAGTTGCCTATAAAAGAAGAAAGATCATCTTAAATACAGGTTCTTTATCGTTGTTTGAAGGTAGACTCCTTGCTTACCCATCTTGGGCATCCAATCACACAAGCACAAGCACCCTTACTTATATGCATTTTGTGATTTAAGTAATGTCATTTTATCACTTATATTCTTATGAAAGTTCATTCCTAAGACCGGGGTTATATCTTAGTTGTCCTTCTTACCTATATAATGGCTTATTCATCACCTTGAGGAACCCAACCAGCTAACCCAGGCAGGAAGCCATTACTAAACCCAACACAATCCTTTCCTCTAACTAGCGTTCGAGCTCTTATAGAACGTAAACTCCACTCGCGCATTCTCTCCCTTAAGTACGAGCATCAAGGACCCATTCCCCTCCTTCTGAGATGAATTTTATTCTTAAACAGCATTCCTAATATCGATCCTTTGGCTTAGAATTCGTAGTCCTAGTTGCCTATATAATGAGGTCAGCTTTTCAAATGAATTGGTCGGTCAGTAAAGAAAAGAAGTTCAATCCGTGCCGTAATATCAAGAAGTGCACTTGCTTGCGGGGTCATCCAAACAAGGAACCATACTTAAATTCATTAGATTCTTAAATAAATTCTATTATTAAATATTAAATGAGTCACATTAATTATTCATAAATAAGATTCTCAGACTATCCTAGTGTAGTCAGTAAGCCATACTTCGAACCAGACCTCTACTTCAGGACATTCCATTAAATCATTCTTACCATAGAATCTCTTTTATATAGGGATCTTTATTCAAGAAAGAGCCTATGTAAAGATGTACTTGTTCGCATTCTTCTTTATAAGCACTCTCCTGGTGTGGTCATTAAATAGAGAATCAGACTCATTCTTTTTCTAGACTAGCCTGTCTAATAGCTTTAAACCCTACCCAGGAAAGAGTATCCCGTTCTGGTGCTTGCTTTCTATAAATGATGGTGCTTGCTTTCTATCAATTTCCTTGCTTGCTTTCTTTCTATTTCCTTGCTTGCTTTCTAGGGTGGTTACCCTGTTCCATTTCTAGCTGTGTTCCATACAATACAATCAATACAATCTATACTAACCAATTTGATAGTCTTAATCTAATATAGTTATCTAATTCTGACAGTCTTAAAAAACTATATTCATCGTCTTTATACACTCTTAATCTAATATATGAATAAAATATAAGGTCATTCTTCCACACAACCCTTATGCGTTCATTCCACCAAAACAGTCGTCTTTTCTTAATTCTTTTTTAATATGAAAGATTTATATACTTTAATGTAAGTTAATCTAAGTTTAAATTCATTTTAAATTAATTCATTCTCATTCTTTTATATAAAAAAATCTCTTTCTTAATTATTGATTATTGAATAAGATAATATATATAATAGCAGTGATAATTGTGAAATATGCGATATCATCGAAAATATTCTTCATTCTTTTTCTTTTTTCTTTTAATTTAACATTTCTATATCAGCATTTTCTTTCAAAATCTTTTTAGGAAAGACGAAGAATATTTTGAAATGTGTAAAAATACAAGATAAAAAACAACATGTTTAATTTCTTTAAGAAAATGAGTCTTCTATAGTAAGTAGTGAGAGATCCTTTCTTATGAATAGCCGCCCCAGGGTTGCTTTTCTTATAACATTACATTCCTAGCATTGTGAGATGGACTCTTATACTATTGTAATACCTTAGGGCATAATTAACAAGTATAGTCCACTAAACCAGGAGAAAGCTTAGCTTAATATAATATATAGCATAAAGCAAACATATCCCTATTAGAATAGCGAGCTTCGTAGTCTGAAACTAGTGATGCATCATCCGGTTTACCATTTACATATCTATCATAAGCTTCTCCTACTACTTCTCAAGATAAATCTACTACTACAGTTCCAAAGACATATCTAGGTAAAGCTCTAGTGAAAGGTACAGTTAAAGAAGTCAGAACTTTGACTATTGAAAGCACCCGCGGATAAAGCACTAGTGGATACTGCCCCTATTAATGTTTATGTGTACGAAAAGTCTTCCTTAACTCCCTTGTAGGGTCTTCTCTCCCATTATAACATAAGTTTGAAGCCTATGAAGTACTCTTTGATTGGGAAACTCGTGGTACAGCTACTTCTACTGGTAAAACCAACTATATTCGGGAAATTTTCTGTCGTATTTTCTTTGTTTATAGGCTCTCGCTCAACCAGTAGAGTCGAAGAAAAGCCACAAGTCAGGTGAGAGGGTGCATCTTTACACGGTATCCACTTACGAATTTGAATGGGCTGTATAGTAGTTGTGAACCGTTGTTATGTAGGGTTATTTATGGACAGGCAGGCATTGGGATGTCTCGATTTAAAACGCATCCCCTTATTATGTTACTTATATTTAAATGAAGTTTAAGAATATTTTTCTTCTTCATTCAGAGCAAATAAGTTAATGAAAGTTCAAGGATCGAGAAAGCTTTGGTACGCGTTAGATTGAGGGAAAGATGTTATGTATGTCTAATTTATACATACATTTCTATACATACGTTTTTCTTCACTTAAATATATGATAATACTCATTGAAAGAAGTCTGCCTGCAAACTAGGATTCATAACCTGTCTTTTAACTACATCATTAACTTACTATATTATATGTTCTTTCTTTTATCTTATTCTCATAGAGCGAACGAGCGTAGCATTCGAAGCGAGAAGATGTTAGAGGAATGCCTGTAAAGAGCAGGCTGTTAGATATAAAAGACTTTCTATAAGTAAGGCACGCATGTATATGTTCCACAAGAATAAGCAGATCATAGCGGTTCTTATAAGTAGCTCTATGTAGGTCCTTAGAATTGAAACGTATCGTACATAACAAGATTGCAGCAAATGGCTAGCTCATAACAAGGGGCTTCCAGCGTAAACACTAGAAGAAAGACAAGAGCTAGCGCAAACAAAGGGTACTACATCATAAACGTGAGAAAGAAGTCCATCCAAATAAACAGTTATAGTAGTTAAAAAGCAATATGCAACTCCCTCATATAATGCTCTACCTCGCCCAAGAAGCTCTTTACCTTTTCAGCTAAATGCCTTCGGTTTCTTTTTTATGAGTTTCAGAAAGCAGAAGAGAGGCCTTATGTTATGACAAGTCAACAGATGCTATCGTAGTAGGAAGTTTCATAGGGAAAGATGTCCTCGGATATAAGATAAACGCGAAAGACTATATAAGAGGTTATTAGCTTACTCATCCTGCAGAGAGAAATCCCTATTTGCTTTGCTTATTTTTTTGCCAGCCTTAGTCTTCTTATAGATGATGCATCTGTGTGAACTTATTCAAGAGCCTTGGCTTGCTACTCTACTTACTATATGATATTCTTAGTTGCTTACTCTAGGCAGATAGACAGACATAAAAGATAGACGTATGAGAATTTTATATCGGGAGGAAAGGAACAGGTAGCTCTAATAGACCACAATCAAATATGAACCGGCTAAGCTAGCTAGCTCAAGGAAAGGCACAAGATTTAGTAGAAAGTTATATATAAGAAAGTAAAGGAAACGTCTAAGTAAGACGGAAACAACCAGGGGTTGAAGAATCCCTCTCGTGTTAGAAGCTGTCATTAGAACAAGACAAAGGAGATTACGCGGCATCAGTTACAGGTACGAGTACACTAACTAGTTATACATCATACGCATGAGATACAGTAACGTATGCTCCCACTTAGGTTACTAGAGCCTACTAGTGCACCCTATCTAATATAAACAAGGTACTTCCCATCACACAAAGCTCTAACCGGTATGGACATATCCTTTCCTATATATAATAAGAATCGGGCTAAGCTAGCCAGTTCTACAGAAACAAAGCCAGCCGCTCTACTGGTTCTAAGAGTTCTATATCCAGAGTATAAAGGACATATAGTTAGTTGTCGCATGATGAAACATCTTCTGTGGAAATTTACATATAGTATAAGGGCTTTAAGACTTCTCTCGCAGGGAAAGACACTAGGTCATCTGTTAGAGCGTTATAAGGAGCTATTTGGGTAAGTTCCTAGCGTTATTACAGTATATAACTATTTTAATACCTGTGTTCTAGTTAAGTGCATATGAGAGCGCATAATGGCAAGGTTGGTTGTTATACCATTTAGAGACAATACATTTGGCAAGTTGAAACGATTCCGAGCAAAAGAAAAGAGTATAAAAGTGTTTGCGAGTTTAGAGATTCAATTTAAAAGTCAAGCTTTGGAAAGCAGTTAATGGTCATTAAGCGGTAGAATGGACTTAGATTCCTACCATCCCTTCAAAAGAACGTATATCTTATAGAGCGCTCCCTTACATTAGATAGGGCTAGTGATGTGTGATAGGCAGTTGGCGCCGTTCATCTAGCTAGTTCCAATAACAAGGGAAGGACTAGAGCTTACATTTACTATATCTCAAGAAATGGCTCAAGCGGATTCATAAACAACGGTATCGGGTGATGCATACGAAGCTTTCTCCTTAAGTATATGACTAGGCTTTAACTGGAGAAAAGGGAATTGATACAATAGTTGGTCGCCGGGCGAGAGCCCAAGCAACACACTTTCTACAGTGCCAAGGCGAGGAGGGTCCGCGATTTAAAATGTTTATTTAATCTGACTGGTATATATATAGTAGGACCCCTCTTTCCATCATCAACAGCTGGATCATCAACCCTGGGTTCTTCTAATTCGTCTTCGACTGTTTCAACTAGAACTGCCACACCTGTTTCTTCACCTTAGTCTGAGTCCGGATCATCCGTAGCTTCACCTGTATCTTTTTCTTCCTGTAAGACTTCATATGCCTTCATCTGCGCTATCTATTGTGGTCTATTGTGGACTAGGGACTAGCTAGATGGTTCAAATCTTACTGGACTAGATGGTTCACCTTTCTCCAGGTGATCCGTCCTTGCGTATGGTTGCTTTTTCCTGGCGTATGGCTGCTTTTTCTTGTTATAGTTCTTGTAAAAAAGAAGTCAACTTCTCTCCTTAACTTTTTAATTTAAATGGGAGTAGCTTCCTTCGCTAACGCGCTAACGCTAACCTACTCGTTACACTCGTTGCTTTATGTAGTCCCTCGTTGCTTTATGTAGTCCACTGCCTGCGATTCTATGACAAATGTGATCATATCATATGTCCTATATAAGACAAAAGCATCAGAATGAATCCTTTACCATGGATTCGGTATAAGAAGAGCGGGTTGGCTCGAGACAACGGAACGTTTACGGTACGGGTGTAGGAACGGCTGAAGCGAGCATTGCCTTATGCTAGGACGAGAGTGAAATGAATGAGCGATATGGTCCGAAGAAGGAGCTCGACTAAGAAGGAGAGAAATTTTTTTGCTTAGTGTAGTCGGGAACCGGTACTTCAATTCCTTCTGCTCAGTCAATTATGTAATTATTTGCCGTGGTAGAACCTCGGATTATTCTCTTAAACCGGGAAAACGAGTCAGTTGTTAAGAACGAAACAACAGCAGCAGCTGGTTACCTTGGGTTCGATTCTAATGGGAAGTGCATGATTTAATCTTTCCCACGAGACACATTCTGAAAATAAGATGATATCATAAAAATTCTTTAATGAGGTTTGGGCGCAACAAAGACTCGGCCTTAGGTTGCATTCGAGCGAGCCCAAGCATATGCTTTTGAAGTTGCCCATTCTTTAAACTCCGCTTTTGACCAATCTTCATCCAGTGCCAATCAGAGAGTTCTTCCCGCAATCGCATCTTCTCTTGCTTCCTCAACCGCATTAAAGGAGATGAATGCAATACGCGCATTGGTCAAACAGCTCGCAGCATAGATTTCAACAAGACCGGTAAGTCATTCTCCTGCTGCAGGGGTGAAACGTCCTAAGCCATGGTTTCCGTATAAGCGCGGCCCTCTAGGATGCCCTTGTTAAAGTTCCTCCTCCTATTATGGCTTGTCTTGGAGGTACTTTTTTCTATCTTTTTGATGTCTCTGTCTCCCAGGCGGAGACCTGGAAGTCTTCCCTGTCTTCTTGTCTTGTCCCCTGTTCCTCGTTTATTGTTTCTTTTCGCTGCAGCACATGTGGGATCCCCAGAGACTCCTATCCTAAGAGTCACCTGCTCGGGGTATGACCGGTTGAGAACCTCCTCTATCTCCTCTGGTAATTCTTATGCGAGGATTTCTTTTCCCTCTCCTTAACAAGGGGTGAAATGTATGTTGGTGAGGTTGTAAGCGTTAATGATTTCCGAGAAATCAATCAATAGCTAAACACTTTATTAACAAAACACCACGTTTTTGGTTATGGTTGATATTTTATAGTACTAAACGACTTTAAAATCCTTAGCCCGAACCCAGCAAAAGGGGTATAAAATGCTGCTTTTACCGGCTATTGGATATGGTTTCTTCCCGACTGACCGGATGGGTGATTGGCTGGACGAAACGATGATTCCAACTCCGAGAAGCTTGCTTAAGTCCATAAATGGAGCGCTTAAGCTTGCATACTTTCTTAGGATGTTAAGGATCTATGAAACCTTTGGGTTGCACCATGTACAACTCTTCCTCCAAATAACCGTTTAAGAAGGCGATTTTCACATCCATTTGCCAAATTTCATAGTTATGAAATACGGCAATCGCTAAGTTTATCCGAATGGAACGTAGCATGACTACAGGTGCAAAAATCTCATCATAATGCAATTCGTGCACTTGAGTGAAACCTTTTGCCACTAGTCGTGCCTTATAGGTATCTGGTTGCACGTCTACAAAATGCTTTATTTTGTAAAGCCATTTGTACTATAGAGGTTTTACCTTATTAGGTAAATCAACAAGATCCCATACGTCATTCTCATACATGGAGTCCATTTCGGATTGCATGGCTTCAAGCCATAACTTTGAGTCGGAACAGGCCATAGCAACTTTATAGGTAGTGGGTTCATTACTCTCTAGGAGCAAAACGTCATTCTCCTCGACCATACCAATATATCTGTCCGGAGGATTAGAGACTCTACCCGACCTCCTAGGTTCCTCGGGAATATTAATCGTATCATCAGTTGAAGGAAAAACTTCCTCCATCTGTTCCTCGGTTGTTGGTTCTGGAATCTCCGACAGCTCGAAGGTTCTATTACTTGTCTTGTTCTCGAGAAATTCTTTCTCTAAGAACGTCGCACTAGCCGCAACAAAAACTCGATGTTCGTTAGGCGAATAGAAGTAATGACCAAATGTTCCTTTTGGATAAATAATAAAGTATGTCTTGACCGATCGCGGGCCGATCTTATCCTCGTGTCTCCACTTGACATAAGCCTCGCAGCCCCAAACCCGAATAAAGGACAAGTTGGGGACCGTTTCCTTTCACATTTCATATGGAGTCTTGTCGACAGCTTTAGTCGGACTTCGGTTAAATATAAGAGAAGCTGACAAAAGAGCAAAACCCCATAATGAATCAGGCACTACCGTGTGACTCATCATGGATCGAACCATATCAAGTAAGGTTCGATTTCTCCGTTCGGACACACCATTTAATTGAGGTGTTCCAGGTGGAGTTAACTGTAGAACGATTCCACAGTCTTTAAGGTGTTGATCAAACTCATTTGAAAGATATTCGCCACCCTGATCTGAACGGAGTGCTTTAACCTTTCTGCCCAGTTGGTTCTCAACCCTGTTCTGGTATTCCTTGAATTTATCAAAGGACTCACTTTTATGCTTCATTAAGTAGACATATCCATATCTACTCAAATCGTCCGTGAAAGTGATAAAATATCTATAGCCATCTCTAGCGGTAATTGACATAGGTCCACAAACATCAGTATGTATGAGTCCTAATAGGTCACTAGCTCGCATTTCAACACCTTTGAAGGAAATTCGAGTCATTTTGCCAATGAGACATGATTCACACGTGTCATATGTAGAAAATTCGAATGCGGGAATAGTCCCATTATCGACGAGTTTCTTTACACGTTTCTCATTTATGTGTCCCATACGACAATGCCATAGATAGGTTTGATCTTTGTCACCAACCTTTAATTTCTTATTATTCACGTGTAATATTTTCGTGGTTTGATCTAAGATGTAAATTCCATTCATGGAAACTGCTTTGCCATAAATCATTTCATTGAAAGAGAAAATACAGCTATTATACTTTATTAAAAATGAAAAACCGTCCTTATCAAGTACGGAAACTGAAATAATGTTCTTAGACAAACTGGGTACATAGTAACAGTTATTTAAAATTAACTCAAAACCACTAAGGAGTTGGATTACATATGTTTCCTTCTAGACTGCAGCAACTCTAGCTCCATTCCCGACTCGCAGGTCTACATCACCCTTTCCGAGAGGTGTGATGTTTCTTAGGCCCTGCAAATGATTACATAGATGAGAACCACAACCAGTATCAAGTACCCAAGTTCCGAAACTTGCATGGTTAATCTCAATCATATGAATAAAAGATGACATACCAACAGGAACGATGCGGCCTGCTTTTATGTCCTCACGGTATACGGGACAGTTCCTCCTCCAATGTCCAGTCTTGTGACAATGGTGGCACTCAAGCTCTTTGCCTTGCCCTGTGAGCCACTAGTCTCACCAGGCCCACTCTTACCGTTTCCTAGCTTCTTGAATTTTGGCTTACCTACAGTTAGGTCGCCTGGAGCTTTGCCCTTACCTTTACCCTTGTTGGAAATCATGAGAACATCCTACTTCATGCTCCCACTCAATTTTATATCCTTCTCGGTCTGTACGAGAAGTGAGTGTAGCTCATAAGGACTCTTTTTCTAGTCATTCATGTAGTAGTTCGCCCTGAAAAGGGCAAAACCATCGTGAAGAGAATGAAGCATTCGGTCAATGACAATGCTCTCACTGATTTTGCAATCAAGTGCCTCCAACTTCTCGACATTCTCAATCATGTTAAGAATGTGTGGGCTAATCGGTTGGCTCTTTTGGAGTTTCTCATCAAAGAAGCGACAGGTATGCTCATAAGTAACGATTCTCGGTGCTTTTGAGAACTCGTTAGTGAGCGTGGTGAAAATCTTGTTTGCACCCTGGGAAATGAAGCGTCTCTGCAAATTGGTTTCCATTGCAAAGATGAGTACGTTCTTTATCGCACCCGCTTCGATGACGAAATCACTATAAGCAAGTGACTCGTTAACTCCCGCATTGGGGCCTGGGTTAACCGGTATTGGCTCAGTTAAGTACTTGAGGTTACCGTCAGCAATGGCAGCATTCCGTAGTGCTGCCTCCCAGTCCGCAAAGTTGGACCCATCATTCTTCAGTCGTGTGAACTGATTCATGTTGTCCATAAAAACTTTAAGCCAAGACTCGCGTCCAAGTGTGGCACTTGGCATTGGGATTTCGTTATTTCCAGCCATTTGTTGTAACAGTATTATGAAAACCAATGAATTCTACACTGCGAAAAGAAGAATAAAAATAATAAGCATATGCATCGTTTTGATTTTAAGTCTTAATGCAAAACTGTTATAAGCGAAGACTCATGCATTTATACAATTGACCTCCCTCAAGAATTATATAAATGATCCCAAGACTCAATTATCTGTAAATTGATAAACCAACCTTTTGGCTAATTCTACTGTTAGAATTCTTGGTCGATAAATTTCTGTAAATTCTATCTTTAGTCCATTATAATCACGAGAAACTCTTCGGACTATAATGTTGAGATAAACTAAGTCAACACAAACCTATATGTGTCAATTTTCATGCATTTTAGTAAGTGGTTTGGTTTTAGGCGGAATATGATGCATAAACTATCAAGTGCATGAAAAGCAATAAGAACGAAAACGTAAAAACAATAAAAAGTCCTCGTGTGGCCTATCTACCAAAATAAACATTAAATACAAATTTGGAATCCATCCTTGGACCCGAGAAGCTTGTCTTGATGTTCCATCTTGGTCCATGTAGCGGGAGTGAGCTCCAATCTCCATCTTTAATCTTCTTAAAATTACAATTTAAATTACATAATAAACCTATTTACATTCTAATTTCAAAACCATAATACTTAAAGAAAATAAAAGGAGATTCGAGATCTCATAATTACATAAAAATTATGTTTCCTTCATAATGAAAACATAATTAACTAAGGCCACACTAGGTATTACAAATTACAACCGATTGCAAAAATACGTAAATAAATTCATTCAACAAAAGAAATGCATCAACTAAAAAAATTAAACATGCAAGACATAATTCTTTAATTATGTAGATTAATTTTATCCAAACCACCTATTTAATTGATCAAATTAAGTGACAATTCCTCAATTACTCACTATAAATTTAATCTTAATTCATATTAAACTTGTAATATGAATTTAATCCAACATTATTTTAAACTTCTTTAAAAATAATTAAGTATCTTAAAATTTTGAACTGTTTCAAAACATACAATCATACATTATAAATGTAATGTATAATTAATATTAGCCAAAAACAACAATAAAAGAAAAAAAAAATTCTTTAAAATTTTGCTCTCGGCAAACAGTAGAAACAAAAAGAAAAGCACCGTTTTTTTTTCTTGTGCATTCGACAATTAAAAAAACAGAAAACAGTTTTTTTTTCTTTCTTTTCGGTATTTCAGCAAAACCGAATCAAAACAGTTTTTTTTATTTTTTTTTATTTTCTCGGCAAAACAAAAAAAACGAAACAATAAAAAAACAGAAACTTTTGTTTTTTATTTTCTTCTCGGCAAAATGCCCTAACAACAAAAAAACAGAATTTTTGTTTTCTTTTTGTGCATTCGGCACAAACCCTAAAACAAAAATAGATGAACAAATCGTTTATGATTGCTATTAGAACAAGATTAGCATATGAATTAATAAAAACATGATTAACCGTATATGTCAAAAAACTATATAGCAAAAACAATTTTAACATCATCAACAAGACAATTCCATTTACATTTTAACTTAATCTTCATTAAATCAAACATCTACCAATTCTTCATATAATCATTTTAACTGATTAAAACAACAAAATAAAAAAATCAAAATGAAAATAAATCATCAAAAAACAAGAACACAAACCGGTTGCCAAAAAAAAATTTCAATCGGCAAAAAAAATTTCCAGCCGTGGGGTTTTTTTTTTCTTTTTTTTTCGATTCAACAATCTTTTGTTTAAATTCATTTTATGAAAATCATCAAAATATAATTCATGGCCTTGGCTCTGATACCACTTGTGGGAAATAATCTGTATACTTCGCTTATTATTAAGGATTATAACGACTTTATCATGATGAAAGCATGTCATCAAATAAAATTACATAAACAAAATAGAAAAGAGATGAAGAATAAACCTTCGGTCCTAGCAAAATCGGCGTAAGAACAATATCGCAATGATATTCACCTATCAGTTGCATCCAAGATGATATGAGATATGCCCTTTGTGTTCTTGCTAGAATCGATCCCCAATTTCTGTAAATTGCTTAGGGTTTTTCGGTTTTTGTGTTTGATGAGAGGTAAGAATTAGGTTAAAAAATTAGGGTAGGAAAATGATCTCCCCTCTCCTCTTATTGTAACCGAAATAAGAGTGAATGAGGGAGATATTTTCTCTCAAATTTTCGGCCTAAAATTCCGAAATTAAGAGAGATTATTTTCTCTTTTTTTTCGGTTTTTTACCTACCCAAAAATAAGGAGATTAAATCTTCTTATTTTGGTAGTATGCAAAATGTATAAAATGTATTAAATATAAATTGTCATTTATATTATTCCGTATTAACAAGTCTACACACAACAACTTGAGGTTGATTTATTAATACGGGTCAATAATAATTTATTATGACAATATCGTATAATTATCATTCGCTGATTAAATATAACCGATTACACTTAATTACGAATTAACATATTAATTCGTCCAAGCTAACATTATATACATTAATTAAATATAACATATTATATTCAATTTTACGAACTGACAGTTAATTCTTCTTAGCTAATATTATTTAATCGGCATTAAATAATCGTCTCATCAACACGTTGACTATCTGTTTAGTCAATTACTTGGACTAACCTTTTAGTCAGGCATCAATGTGATTATATTTTCATACAATCACATCTCTCAAACACATCTTTTAGGTGTGACTTTTAGGGACCAGTTGATCACCGCCATCAGTATGATAATAACGTCAAACTTTCTAGCAAGCCAACCGTTATTAGGTAATCGTTAATCAACTGATAAAATACGAAGTATACCCTTGTGAACCTATAAGAGATTTATAAATGTTATCACACTAACTTGTGGAGGACACAAGCTCGAACAGAAACTACATGAATTTTTAGATTAAAAGTGAATATTAAAAAAAATTAAGCTAAGCTAATTAGTTTTATCTCATTAGTTAAAAGTGAATATTAAAAAAAATTAAGTTAAGCTATTAGTTTTATCTCATTAGTTCTGCGTACAATTGCTTTGTATACAAGTTGCCTAAGAGTATAGAGTTTTTGTCGAATTACAATTTATATACACACTTCTAGAATTAATTATAACTGCAACCGTCAATAAAGAACGTACAAGCTAAAATTATGACTTACGGATTGTTTTTTTTTCCCAAGTTAAGCTATGGGTGTCATATAGAAGACCCTCCGTACGCCCAATATTATTGATTTTTTAAATTTTCAAAGTTGAATCTTTAATATGCATATTACAAGTTGGCCCGTCCACCGCACGGGCATTAAATCTAGTCTAGTCTAGTCTAGTATATAACTAAAGGAGGCTTTTTTTTCTAATTATACTATTAGCATTAGAATTAGGAGATAATTAATTATTTATAATTTTTCTATTAGAAATAGGTTTTCCTAATTATACTATTAGCATTAGAATTGGGAGATAATTAATTATTTACAATTTTTCTATTAGAAATAGGACATAAATTAATAATTTATTAAGGCTTTTTTTTCCTAATTTACTATTAGAATTAGGAGATAATAATTATTTAAAATTTTCTATTATAATTAGGAATATTATTCTCCTATTAGAAATGAGAATTAATTAATTATTTTACAATTTTATTATTAGAAACAGAAAATAAAATAATTATCTATAATTTATTAATATTAAAAAAGTATTCATTAGTATTTGTTCACTTTTTATTAAATTAGAAGGAAAAAAGCTTTTGATATATTTATAATATCCAATTTTATAACAACTTCCGATTAAAAAAATGAGGTATTATGAAGCTAAACGGCCCTAGGCCGAACTGGGTTATGACAAATGTGCGTGCATAATACGTATTACATGGAATTTACTCATGTAAAGAGTAAAATGAATGCTGAAATATGCCCCTACATCTTTTTTATTGCTAATGTCATAATTAATTATACATAATACGAAGTTTATTTTTCCAATGTCATATGTATTTCTCCTACTAATTTTAAAGTTATTTCCCTCTAAATACACTTCAACCTCTATTGATAATTTATTAATATTATTTACATTCATTTGTCATTATATAAAACTATATATTAATCAAAATATAAATAAGATATTAACAAATTATTGATAAGTACAAGGTTTGATATCTATTTTTCAAGAAGTATTAAAAGATAAAGAAAGTTGCTGCTAATTTGCGAATCGAAATATCATATTATGACAAATGAGTAAATGTTTTGAAAAACTTTATTGTGCGATTGTTTTACAATTTAAAGTAAAAATGGTACCACGAGTAATAAAATAGATTTGAATGAGGCTTGAAGGCAAATTAGATACACTTATTAGAGAAATATGTATAAGGTTAAGATTCAATTCAAGCAAGATCAACATTAAAAAAAAAGTCATGAAAAACACATAAAAGGGTAAGAGTAGTCTTTCCCTAACATAGTGAAGACCGTCTATCTCAAACTTCTCTTCTGACAAATTTACATGCATAAAAAACGGTACTATTCAATTATATGGAACAAACTAATTATTGTTGATGCTATATTTTTTTGGTGTGTATAAATTGAGTATATCAACACTATAATTTAGGGAGAGATACGAATTGGGGAAGGGAGAGACATATTCGTCATGCATAATAAGATGTTTTAACCACCTTTAGGCAAAAATATAAAAAAAAATAAAAAAAATTAAACCTAAATGGGGGTCACGTACTTGCCAACTCTTCTATAGTTCTCTACCGCATTAATATTCTCATGAAGTTTATGACATTTATTTCATATTAATAAAAAAAATAATTATACTGCTTCGTACAATTTGTGATGTATAACTTTTAGCTAACTTATTTGAACTTGCTTAAATTTATATATTTTAAGTGAAGAATATTAATTATAAATATGATAAATATAAAGTTTGATCTTTAATTTCCTCAAAGATAAAAAAAAAACTCAATTTTTATTTTCTTATAATATACTGTACTAATTAAAGGTCGTAATGTAAAACATGAAATTACACCACAATCTACTATTTCAATATGTCGATGATCAACACTCAAAATAGTACATTTGTTATTTAAATAGTGTAAAAACTCTCAAAATACTAAAAAAATGTTCAATCTGTCGTTATCAAACAAAACCTAAGTTTCTACATTTTTTTGTCATGTTCAACTTAATCCTTACGGGATGTAAAAATGATGAAGTTCAGAAAGTAGCGATTAGTTTTCTGTTAGTTAGATGAACTTTTCAAGAGAGAGATGAAAGCTTTGTATTTTAAACTGTAAACATAATCTTGAACCCCATCAATCCACAAATTAAAGTAAAATCTTAATTCAAACAACATTGTCGAGAGCAAGGGTTAGTTTCCATTGGGTTGTAAATTTTTCTAGAAGTAGGGGTTTAGTTTTTCACTTGGTTGGATAAATTTGAGAGAAGTTTCGAAGACAAGGATCGATCTTTCAAGGGATGAGATTGTTTTAGATCATGTGTGTGAACAAGGAAGAAAAATAGGGATCTGCAAGAAGGATTTTGTTTCAAATGAGAAGATGGGGGGCAAGACTATTGTTATAAGGGGAGGGTCATAAGCAGCCTTAGCCATGTAGTATTGCATTAGAATTTGGTTCACATTCAAAGGTACGTCTATAGTTTGACTGGGAGATAGAACATTTAACTACCAGTAAATGTTTATACGTAACTACCATTTGACCCAATAATGATTAAATTATGGCTGTTGTTCTAAAGAAGGAGATTTGTTGCATCATTGAGTTGATTATGCAAAGTAGATATTATTGTTTTCCTTGACCAACTAAAAAACAAACAGGTATTAGTGAACAAAATCTAAAAACTCTCAGTCCCAAGTATCATATATATAAACTTCATATTGGTTTTATTTTCCAAAAAAAAAAAAAAAAAAAACATTGTCGAGAGCAATGGTTAGTTTACATTGGATGGTAGATTTTTCTAGAATTAAGGGTTTAGTTTTTCACTTGGTTGGATAAATGTGAGATAAGTTTTCGAGACACGGATCGATCTTTCAAGGGATGAGATTGTTTGAGATCATGTGTGTGAATAGGGAAGAAAAATATGGGTCTGCGTGAAAGGTTTTGTTTCAAATGAGAAGATAAGGACCAAGACTATTGCTAGAGAGAGAGAGAGAGAGAGAGAGAGAGGGGGTCGTAATAAGCAGCCCTAGCCATGTAGTATTGCGTCGGAATTTGGTTCACATTCAAACGTACTTCTATAGTTTGACCGGGAGATATAGCATTCTAACTACCTCTAAATGTTTTTATATAATTACAATTTGATCCAGTAATGAATAAATTATGGTTGTTATTCGAAAGAAGAGGATTTGTTGCATCATTGAGTTGATTATGCAGAAGAGATATAATTGTTTTCCTTAACCAATTGAAAAACAAACAGACATTAATGAACAAATTCTAAAAACTATCAGTCCAAGTATCATATATATAAACTTTATATTGGTTTTATTTTCCTAAAAAGAGTATTTTATTAATCAAACACTTTTTCATTCTTATGTCAATATTATGTTAACGAGAATTATTTATTGGTGAGGTATAGAACGGACAAGCTTCTTGAACCTAGTCAAAGCCCCATCTAAGTCTTTAGTAGGCAATTGCTCAAAAGAAGTAATTAGAGCTCTCAAGGCATTGGTGCGCTGCGGTGGGAAATATCGCCTGTAAAAAGCTAAAGCAAGGGAACTCCAGTCGGTTACACCGGCTGCCTCCCTATCTAGATCCCTCAACCATTCTCGGGCATCATCAGCTAAAGAAAAGGGAAAAAGAACTCCCTTCACTTTGTCCTGTGTCACCCCCGCAGCAAGAGGAATGGTAGAGCAATACTCCGTAAATAGCTCTATATGCCTGCACGGATCTTCTTCAGGTACCCCCCTAAAGAGATTTCTCTCGACCAGCTGTATGTAAGATGGGTGGATTCCAAAGGTTCTCGACTCAGTAGTGGGTAATAGGAAACCTTTTGGAAGCGAATCCACATTAGGCTCTGAATGGCTGGCTATATTAGGCATTTTGGCAGAAAGAGTTTACAAAGCAAAGCAGGTGTGACGATGTTCTCTTATAGAACAGATAACCTGCAAAACTAATCAAAAACTTCGCAAAAATGAGATCAGTCTCAAGGAATAAATTCCTTGAGACGAGAGACAAACTTAAATAAAGCAACAAAATTGCGCCACCTCCCCGGCAACGGCGCCAAAATTTGACACGGCAGTCGTATACCTATCAAAAATAACCAACTGGCTCTAACTAATATAGCTAGGGAAGTCGGGTCGATCTCCACAGGGAGATGGGAAAATGTCAGCTTTGTCTAAGTTCGTCACGGTAACCAATTTGGAGGGGTTTTAATTGAGTTGTTCTAAACTAAAGAGAAGGAATAAGAAGAAGAAGAAGCAAGAGATTAAGGATTAAACAGATAAAGAAAGCAGCTAAGACAGTCGGTTCAGCATGATCATTTAGTCAAGCAATCTATGTCTCAGGTCAATGCAAGTATGGTCTAAGGAGCAATGAATATCTCCTTCCGGTCTCAATTCGCCCTAAAGCACAGATAGCTTAGCTTCCGCCCTCACTACAGCGCCCTAATGTGCGCTACGAGTCTCACCCTTTCCAACCTTCCGGTCTAGGTCAAGGTTTACTACGATAAAAATGTCTAATTGCGTCGACTCAATTAGACAGATACAATTAACTATAACGATTAACAACAAAGACTACACAAGCATTAACCTAATATGGCAATTACTATTCCTTCATAATCATGGATCCCCTAGCCTTAGCAAGGGAAATTAGATATGCATCATCATCGAATTAACAACAATAACATATAAACGACAAGAATTAAACATGATAATGATAAAATGAAATAAAAATAATAAGCAAGAGCGAAATAAAGGAATATAGGAAATAGAAGTAATGAAATGAATTAAGAATAAGAACAAGAATCAAAAGGGAATAACAATACCGAATACAAGTTCCGAATCTGAGTAGAAAAGAGTAGAAGAAGAGTAAAATGAAGAAGCAGTAGAAAAATATAGAGTGAAAGTGAATGAAAGATAGATAAGAGTTACGCAGTCTACTCCCTTAGTAGCATATGAAAATATCTCCTCTAAACCTAATCCATGGCTTAATTACAAAAACCCATACGAAATTAGGCGGAAAAAACTCATATAGGGGTAAAATCACTCGATCGAGTGGAAATAAACCACACGATCGAGCAACTAAGCGACAAACCCCTCGATCGAGTGGAAATAAACCACTCGATCGAGTAACTCCTTGTAATGTCTTCTCAATTGAATACTCGAACTGCTTGATCGAGTAACCTTCAGTATATAAAGCATTAGATCGACTAGAAAAGTAGTCGATCGAGCTATTTTGGCACGTTAGACACTATGACACCTTCCGAAACCAGCTCACGCGTCTTTAAAGTGATAAATTCCAAGCTCCGGCTCCTTGTCCTTCATAAATGCATGCAAATGGGACGAGTTTAGGCTTGATTTAGCTCCTCTTCGGTTTATTCCTGCAATTTACACAAAACGAACCAAAGTAGACTATTCGGGGGTATTTGTAGCTAGATGCCACGTAAATAGTACAGAAATGCGTGTAAAAATGAGGTAAAAACCTTATATAAAATACACGCATCAATCTCCCCAAAACAAACCTTTGCTTGTTCCCAAGCAAACTATGAATGCAACTAAAAGATAACAGTGGAACGGGACCAACGCATCAGCTACAAATCATCCACCAAAACCAGTTTAATGCAACAACTAACAAAGTGGCAAATGATAAGTGCAAACGAATTAAATCAATGTTTCAAACTTACTGAACCGTCGACCTTGCAAGAATCAAAAGTGTCGGACTCTCACGAGTCGCTCATCACTCAAAATTAGGCACAAGGTGAGTATATATGTGAAAGATAGAAAGAAGTAAAGACACTCACCTAACTCGACCTATAAGAACATGCATGCAGTTAACATGAATAAAGTCTCTACAACCATACATACGCATTCCAACCATACTAATGACCAAGACACATGCCGAGGACTTACATTTGGGTAAGTGAGGTAATGGGTAAGAAGGGGCTAAGATGAATTTGGATATGTGGAGTTAATAGCCAGGCTAGCAACAACGAATCCAAATATTGAACTGCATCCCAACTTCGTACTCAATATAACTAAACAAAACTGTGCAAATTCAATGCACTCAACTCACAATACGCCATAAACTTGTCAACTCCCTATAAAATATAAGTAAAACATGGGAGTAAAAATCATCCATATAATTTTCCATTTTTTTTCGCACATGATTTTTCCTTTTCGTATCTCCAATTTTTTTCTTTTCATTTTTTTCCTCTTTTTTTTTTTCATTTTCATTCATCATTTTTTTTCTTTTCATTCCCTTTAGTTCTTCCACCGTCTTCTGAAATCAGATAAAAGTAACCAAACTGCAGTAAAACATTCCAAACAGCTACACATTACTAGCTTGGCTAGGGTTGGAAAAATTATAGTTTGTAGCTAGTAGGACAAAAAGGGCAATTTGGCTATGTGGAGCTCATGGGTAGAATGAAATAAAAGGGAACTGTCTCTCCTAACATGTGTCACCATCCACAGACCGAATGCATACAAGTATTAAGAAGATTAGACTCATGCTTATGCAAATTGATGTTACATGCCTTAAAGAGAGTACTACTCACATCCTAAATGAAACCGGTCATGAATGTCACCAGTTTATAAAGCTCTAACCTCAGAATGTAATGTAGCTTGCCGATAAATGAGTCAAGTCTATTCGTTCAGATAAGAGAGAAACAAAAACTCGTAGATCATGCACATAATCATGCCAGCTAAATGTCAAGAATATGCAAGGCTAAGGTAAGGATTCAATGTAGTGTCAAAGTTCAAACGTTCCGACTCAAAATAAACGTGAAAATTTTTGATTTTTATGTGATTTTGGAAATTTGAATTAAAAACAACAATGCATGCGAAAATAAATAAACATGCAAACGAAAATGCAAAAAAGCATGCAGACACAGATATGGATGCATACCTCCCCAAATCAAACCGTACAATGCCCTTATTGTACCAAAAATAGGGAAAGAAATGCAAACTGAGGAGAAAAGGATAACTCGAGGCAGGATACTTACAAAACGTCGTGAAGAGGGACCTCCCCAAACCGACCATGAACATGGGAGGTCAAAGGAAGTCAAGCAGTAGCTCAACAGACGAAAAGTAGCAGCTGGAAGACGAAACAACTCGATCGAGTGTCTTGGAATAGCTCGATCGAGTGAATTGGTGTCAAAAAGGACTCGATCGAATGAAATAATCACTCGATCGAGTAAACGTGAATTCGCAGCTTGTCGATCGAGTAGAAATATTACTAGATCGAGTGAATCTCTTGGCAAAAGTACTCGATCGAGTAGAAAAACCTCTCGATCGAGTAACTGCACCTGCAAAACACGTATAAGAAGTATAAGGAATGTAGAAAAAGCATAGTTTTGTGTTCTAAAGTTAAACAAAAAGCTAAAGGCAGATAAATAGTTCAACAAAAATACAACAAAACAGTCCGGGTTGCCTCCCGGAGAGCGCAGGTTTAAGAGGTCCCGCACGACCTTTCTGGCATCAATTAACTGGCGCGTCAAGCTCGTCGAAGTACAAGACCTCGACACGATTGTCTGCGTCATTTGCCTCATGATAATGCTTCACATATTGCCCATTCACCTTGAACCGGTTTCCCTCGGGGCTTTCTAGCTCAACGGATCCAAATTTAGTAACAGCTGTCACCGTATAAGGACCACTCTACCTGGACTTCAGCTTGCCAGGAAATAAACGCAGTCGGGAATTAAACGGCAGCACCTTTTGCCCAACATGAAATTTGATGCGTGCCTTTTTGACGTATTTATTTACATATTCGGCACGCATTTTTATAAGTTTAATTGTTTATTTCACTCGTTTTTCCTCCCGTATTTGCTACTTTGGTGCGTTTCGTGCTCCATGTAGGTTCGAGACACACTTATACATTTACAAGCCAAATCCGTTTAACAATGGAATAAGAAAGGAGTTAGAAAAGTTTCAGACAAGTTTGACAAGGCGAGAATGGATTTTTGTTTACTTGGTATGCATGCTTGAGGAGATAATCAACTTCAATTTTGTGCCCAATGCTCATGTCGCCCTACTTAGAGGTTATATCGTCCGACATGTTTGCCAAGTAGAGCGACCAATACTCCCTGTGGTCGACACAGTAGCAATCACAAAGCAGCGATCATAAAGAAGAGCAGCATGTGTCGGCCGACTTATGACTATGTGTCGGCCGACTTATGACTCGATGTCGGTCAACCACCATGTATTTTTTGGTAGACATAGTGGAGAGCCAAAGCACGACATCAGCTCTATGTCTAACGACTTCAGATTTGTGTCGGTCGACTTTAGTCTATCTTTCGCTAGACTTCCTCTATATTGTCGACAAGTTATCTTATTTTATTTCTTTTATTTGGGCTTTACTATAAAATGCATCAGGGTAATCCCAAAATTAGGGTACGCTATGATTATTCAGTTAGACTTTTCTCTCAAGAACTTTTAGCAGTAAAAACTTCATTAGCTTTCAGATCTAGAATTCCTTGCTCTCAAATCTTACGGTACTTTGTTAATCTTTCTTCATTAATTAATTTATTTAGTTTCAATCAATTATTAACATCTTTCATATTCTTTTATGTTTACAATTATGTCTTCTATTATTATAATTGCTATTGTTTCCGTTAGTATGCATAGCTAAACTTCTCATCTAGGGGGAAGGGGGATCTAGGTTGTTAGAAAAAGGGTTATTATGAATTGATTGTTAAATTGCTCTTAATTGTTGTTTGATTATCGTATTACTTCTAATTAGTTAATTACTTATCAGAATTGATTAATTAGTCTTGTATAAACTAGTATTATCACCGACCGGGTTAAGACTAGTATAGGCCATGGTAATTGAATAGAGATAATTTAATGATAGCGATCGCATGTTAAATTAGATCTAAAAGAAATATTGAATCGACTGATCATATGACTTTCAACAATATAAATTGCTCAATCAATGAATTAAATTCTACCCTTTGATGACTACCTAGTGAACCCGAATCCCTAGACTCTTTAATATTATTGTTATTTGTCTTTTAATTACTTGCAATTAGCTGTTAGCATACAAACAATCAAAACCCCCACCGTTGGTTACTTTAAGACAGATTTAAATATAAACAAACTAGATAATCACCGCCTCCATGTGGATTCGACCCTGACTTACCGCTAGCTATTTTGTTAGTAGTAGTTTAGGTTTACTTTGATTAAGGCAAACGACTGAAAATAACCTTATCAAAATTCCCGAGGTATAATTCTTTTGTCATGCTATCTCTTTGTCTTTTCCTTATAAATGCGCGAGCTATCATAGGCATTAAGCCTAAATTCTTCTAACTCATCTAGCTGCAAAAAGACGATTCTGACCACACAACTTAGGATCAAAGTTAAGCTCACGAATTGCCCACCAAGCCTTACATTCCAACTCAACAGGTAAATGACATGATTTCCCATAAACTAACCTATAAGGTGATGCACCAATTGGTGTCTTAAAGGCAGTTCTGTAGCCCCATAATGTGTCTTCTAGTTTAAGACTCAAGTCCTTCCGTGATTTAGAAACTACCTTAGACAAGATCTCTTTCAGCTCACGATTAGAGACCTCTACCTGACCACTAGTTTGGGGGATGATACCCCAAACCACGTTGAGACAGAATGGAAGTTAGTTTCTTTTCTTTAAAGTGCATTCCCCCATCACTAATGACGACCCTAGGGACACCAAATCGGGGAAATATGACCTTTTTGAACATTTTTATCATGGTCTTGGCATCACAATGAGGTGAGGCAATTGCCTCTACCAACTTCAACACATAATCTACAGCCACTAAAATGTACCTGTTACCTTTACTGGACGGGAACGGTCCTTGGAAATCAATGCCCCAGACATCGAAAACCTCAACCTCTAAGATACCCTTTTGTGGCATCTCATGTCTCTTTGAAATGTTCCCTGATCGTTGGCAGGCATCACAAGCTGAAACAAAAGATTTAGCATCAGCAAGCAAAGAAGGCCAGTAAAAACCAGACTGAAGTACCTTAGCCACGGTGGGCGATGGACCATGGTGACCACCATAGGAAGAGGAGTGACAGCCTTCCAGGACTTCTTTGGTCTCCCACTGCGGAATACACCGTCTGTAGAGACCGTCTGCACATTCCTTAAACAAATAGGGATCGTCCCAAAAATACTGCTTAACGTTATACAGAAAACGCTTCCTCTGCTGATGAGAAAGGTCAAGCGGCAGCGTGTCACTGACAATGTAATTAGCTATATCTGCATACCAAGGCTCTTGGTTAACAATAGACGATAATACAGCAAATAAAGTATCGTCAGGGAAAGAGTCATCAATAGGTAAAGAATCTTCCCCTTCTTGTCGCGACAGATGATCAGCTACAATGTTCTCAGCTCCTTTATTATCTTTAATCTGCAAATCAAACTCGTGGAGAAGGAGTATCCTTCTCAATAACCGTGGTTTAGCCTCCTTCTTAGTAAGGAGATGCCTCAAAGCTGCATGGTCAGTAAAAACAGTGACTTTTGACCCAATCAAATAAGAACGTAATTTCTCTAAGGCATAAACTACAGCTAGCAGCTCTTTTTCAGTGGTAGTGTACTTCACTTGAGCATCATCCAGAGTTCGGCTCGCATAGTAGATTGCATTTAAAGCTTTGTCTTTCCATTGGCCTAGCACTGCTCCTAGTGCATAGTCACTGGCATCACACATTATTTCAAACGGCAAGTCCCAGTTGAGAGGCTGTATGATCGGCGTAGAGACCAGGGTCTGCTTTAACCTGTTAAAAGCAGAAAGACACTCATCAGTGAATACAAAAGGGGCATCCTTAAGTAGCAGTTGTGTAAGCGGTTTAGCAATTTTCGAGAAATCCTTGATAAAACGGAGATAGAAACCGGCGTGGCCAAGGAAACTCCTCACCCCCTTAACATTAACAGGAGGTGGTAATTGCTGAATCATTTCCACCTTTACTTTATCAACTTCTATTCCCCTATCAGAAACTAAGTGCCCTAAGACAACTCCCTCGTTGACCATGAAATGGCACTTCTCCCAGTTAAGCACAAGATTAACCTCAATACAGCGCTGCAACACTTTATCAAGGTTAGACAGACAGACAGAAAAATCACTTCCATAAACACTGAAATCGTACATGAAAACTTCCATAATAGACTCAATATACTCTGAAAATATCCCCATCATGCACCTTTGGAAGGTGGCAGGGGCATTATATAAACCAAAAGGCATCCTGCGATAAGCAAACACGCCCTGTGGACAAGTAAATGTAGTCTTAGCTTGATCATCTGGATGAATAGGGATCTGAAAGTGTTGGGAAATGTGTCCTCAATAATAGTGCGATCACATGATTTAAATATCATTATTAAATCTCATTACAAGAATACGGAAGGGATGATACATATATATAGTCAACTGGTCCACACATATCGGTAATGATTGGCTGGCTAGAGTTTGACATTACTGTCGTGCGACGGTGGTGATCAGTTGATCCCTTGAGGTCACACCTAAAGGACGATTCCCTTAATTGAAAAGGTTAATTAGTTGTATGCCGATACAGATTAATTAATTCCTTAAAATTGAACAAATTATCATAAGAGAGAAAATAACATCTTATTATAATGTGATTAAATGAGATTTTATTTAGTAATTTAAGAAGTTATATTACTAAAATTAATCGGTGTTTGCGAAACACGCGAGATGAGAATGATAAGTCAGTTATAATTACAAGAAGTTGTGAATTATACTAACTAGTAATTAAATGACCATTTTATGAGAAAGTAATTTTATATTACTAGTCAATTTGTTAAATATGATTTATTTAATTTGTAAATGATATTTAATTTGTTAAATATGCATTTTAAATTAAAACATGACATAAGACATGTCACATGTCACATGACATACAATTGTACAATTGACAAAAATAAAATAGACTCCATATTACAACATGTAAACCGAAATATTGGTGAGCTTGTGAGAAATTTTGTCTTGTTCATTTGTCTTATTCATTTGTCTATGACACTTGATAGTGACTTGACCATGCAAAAGCCTTACACCAATTTGTCTTATGAAGACAAAAAGAAAAAGAAATTGGTCCACTATTCTAGTGCACCAACCGGTTTTGGTGAAGAAATATGAGAGGATTTCTCTCAATTATTCATTCTTACATTTTTATGAAAATACCTCCCTTCTCTCTCTTGTTCTTCATAAAAATTCATTTTTGTGAATCAAATTTGTTTAAATCAAACACTAATAATACTAGAAGTAGTATATGAGTATTAGTAATAGATTTTAAGGTAAACTACATGACAAACATCTAGTACATGTTAGTTTGTGGGATTAAGGGATAGTTTTGGGTGCTACTAATTGGAGGGCTTCTAATTTGAAGTCAAGAATATTCATCCATTAATGGAAAGCTCAAGAACTAACAAGAAGGAGATCTTGTTGGTGCCCAATATGACCGAAATTCATATGGTGAGAAAATGATTTCTTCACTTATTTATTTTAGTTTGCATGCATAAGATTTGTAATTAATTTTATGACTAGATTAATTTGTTACATATAATAATATGTTAATTAATGAGATATTAATTTCTAACAAGCGGTATCATGAGCACAAGGTTGTTTGCATGCAAATCGGTTATAGTTTTTCCGAGTTATACGATTAACATATAAAACTCATAAATTTGTGTTATTATGATATATCACGAAAATAATTTATGCTTGTTAAAGTTTCTGATCCTAAAATGTATTTAGGATATTTTGGTTAATTTATGGATTTTTATTGTTCATTTTATATAATATTGGCATTAAAATGTGATTTTTATGATAAAAATGTCATTTTTGGACGAAAATTAGCTAAACTTTGAATTTTCCATTGGTTTTTGGATATGTTTTCACATATATTATTTTTAGATGATCTGGAAACTTTCAAAATTTTTTGAGTTTTTATGCTCGAAATATGGATTTTTCATGTTAAAAATCGAATTTAGATGAAAAATAGGTTAATATGAGAAATATTTCGAATCTGGTAATAGAAATTTAGTATGTTGTCACATGCAATTTTACAAGATGTGTGTAAAATAATAGTCTATAATGAAGTCTTCATGCATGATTTATGGATTTTTGATGAAAAATAGCATAAATAGTGACTTAATTAGTGAATAATTGCTAAAACATACTTCATGACTAAGGAAAAATGTCACATGTTGAATTTTATTTTCTTTTTTCAGATCTAAAATTGAAAAGTTGATGAATATAATTTTTCTCATGCTTTTATGATTTTTATTGATAAATTCGATAAACCGCAACATTGTTTTTCCCGATAACTTTCGAAATTTTTAACCTAAATTTTTGAACATTATGAGTGTCATGGTATTTTTCCAGAATGTTCATGAGTTTAAATTTCAAATTTCAAATTTATTTGAAATTTTTGTGATTTATTTGAAGTTTATTGCATTTTTATTGTAATTTTAGGTCCATTAATGAACAATTTTAGAAATATGAGTTAATTATGATCAAATAGTTAGTGGAGACTAATTTTTGAGTCCTAAAAGTTTGGGGTAATTAACTTGTGCATAAATATGAATTTATGTAATTTTTGTGATTATAAAACGTTGAATCACGCAAATCCGTAAAAACCGTGTAATATACGATATTGGCTCCTTAAAGGCGATTTAGCATAAAATTGGGCATGTTCATACATATTATAATGCTGCATTTTATTTATGATTGTCATAATTTTATTTTATGTAATTTTGAATTATGTAATTTTACTTAGTATGGCCTTAGTTTTTAATTGGTATTACCCGAAATGTAAGGGAATATCGATTCGGTTGTAATTTATTGTGATCTCGTATCACCGTTTTGTAATTTAATATATTTATTTTATTTTAATTACAAATTTATAATAGGAAATTATGTAATTTGTTATGTAATTTTATTATTTCGGAGTTCCTTGAAGACGGTGTCACTCAAGGAAGACGATTCATAAAGACGGTGTTACCTCGAGATGCGTGCCTCAACCGAAGTTCAAGGGACCAATGGAGTTGTTTTCCGAATATGTAATAGTTAAATAGTTTTTCTATTTTAGGAAGGCCATACTAGGATTTAATTTATGCTTTGCATTTTATTTATATGTCGCATGCATCGCTAAATCGCCATAACTAAAACATGCATTATCTTTTTAATCGAGTAGATCGACCGTGTCAATTATAATTATCGTAGTTCACCGCTTTAGTTCACTTAAAACGTGATAGATAATAAATTGACATGGCCTCTCGCTAAAATAAACAATTGAGACTTAGCCTTACCAAATAGTAGAAACCATGAAGTACCAGTTTCACAAGGGAGTTGAGTCGGCTTTACCGTAAGACAAACCTTGTTACGTTGGTGAAGTGGGTGATAAATGTCTATCCACTGAATTCAGGTTGATGAGGGTTTCATCGGCTACCCCGTGCCCAAGTTAATGTGAATTTGGATCATGGACACATTTATTTGAAATTTGGGTTGAACTCAACAAAAGTAATTGATAAGGGTTTCATCGGCTACCCCGTGCCCTTGTCGGATGTGTTTTGGGCTAAAGATAAATGTTAATGTAATTTTATCGACCGAGAGTTCTAAAAGTAGAATCGATTAAAGAGTTAATCCACCGAGTTATATTGATAAGGGTTTCATCAGCTACCCCATGCCCAAGTTAATATGAATTTGGATCTCGAAATCATTTATCATAGTTGGGTAGAGGTCACTATGTAAATGCTTTACTTGTTATCTACAAGTATTAATAAAACGATAAATGTTAAGTTTTCCACTATTCCGTTATTATATTGTTCTATTTCTTTACCACAATCATATATGATATCATTTCGTTTTTGATTCAAATCTCCATTAAAACATCGTAACTAAAGACAAATATGAATTTGCTTCTAAAACCTCAAATGAACCATTGCTAAGGATCTCTTGTAAAGAGTATAGATAAATGTTATTCATTATCAAACAGGTCTTTGATTCTTGACTAACACATCTACTTACAATGGATTGTTATTCATATACTTAATTGAATTAAGTACCTTGAAGCGATAAATTGTTTTGGTAATTAGATTTGTCAGAATTCGTAATTGACCAAAATAACGCAACCACTTCAATGAAAGTTTTAAGACTAAAACGAAGAGTAATCTTCATAAATTCAATTTTGCTTCTCAAAGCAAAGACTCATTGAAATGAGTGGGAGCATTCTCTTAAACCGTTAAGAAAAGGACGAGGTTCAAGAAGTAAAGATTATAATGGAATTGATACAAGGTAATGTTAAAAGTAAAGTTGTTGAGAATAGCGATACTAAACCTATCAATCCCGACCAATAAAGTTTCCTTTGTCTTAAATGTTGGACACTAGAAAGGAAACTACCCCAAATTATTGAAGAATCAACAAGTTAGTTGTGTGACATCTAATGGGACCTTCTTCTTTAAATGGTTATTTGATTGACATAAAATTTTGCTAGTACTACTTTGTCAATATTAGAAACCGGTGGTGGTTTTCATCATTATGTTTGATACATAAGATGATTAGAATATGACGACTAGCAACAATAATGTCGAGAGATAGAGTAATTGTGTACTCAATCTAGTTTTTGGATTTAAAGTTGTACTTAATTGTGACTATTAAGTGCATAAACTCTAAATAAGAATATAAACTTGTTAAGATACAAAAGAGGTTTCACTTTTGTGACCTTATACACCACGATTTGATGTATGGCTAGCCCATTATCAAGGTGAGTATATTCTAAACCAAACTAGAATAATATATCATATAGATGATGTAAGACTCAAATTGGTAACCCAAGATTAAACCTTAAATTTTGGAATGATGAACGCAATGTTGGGGTTGGTGTCCTTAACAGTTAGTGCAAGGACTTATAAACCTCTAAAAGGATCAAAGGGCATACTTTTGGTATTATTATCAGTTGATCCACGTTTATCAATAACGGTTGGCTTGCTAGATAAGTTTGACGTTATTGTCATACAGATGGCGGTGATCAACTGGTCCCTAAAAGTCACACCTATAGGATACGTTCGAGAGACGTGACGGTATGAAAATACAGTCATGTAGATGCCAAAATTGACTAACCGGTTAGTCGAGTTATTTGACTAGTAATTAGTCAAATATGTGATGTTGAGATATTATATTTAATACGGATTAAATATCATGGGCTAAGGCGAATTAACCAGTTAATTCGTAAAATTAAATATACGTGATTTATATTTAATTAAATGTATATTAAAAATAATTATACAATACTGTTTTGTCGGACACGTATTAATAATTCAGCTAACCCGTATTATTAGCTGATGCCTTAATTTCCGATAACCGATAACAGTTTATAATACAAACCCGTCATATACATTTTAGTATTTAACGAACCGGACCTCGAGTTAAAACCAAGAGGAAGTGGAAGCCCACTTCCCCTTGTGGGTCACGGTTTTGGCCGAAATAGGAGAACAAAAGGAGACCTCCTCCTTCTGTTAAACCTAATCATCATTTGAAACAAAAATTAGGGTTTTGAAGAGTATTCTTCTCTGAAAAACCTGAGATCTCTCATCTCGACAAAACTCACATCAGTTCTCCCTATATTGCAAGGCAATCGGAGAACACTGTACTAGCACAAGGGCATATCTCGGACAAAGTCTTGGGTGTAACGATTAGGAGGAAATCTGCTTTGATTTCTGTTCTTTACGCCACAATTTAAAGGACCCGAGGTCATTTCTTGTTCCTTATCGTTTCTATTGTTTTTATGTTTTATGACAATATTCGCATGTCTAAATTTACGTTATAGTCCTGCAATTTAAGGGGTAGTATACGGATATTAACCCACACGCAAAGAGTTATCGAGTACTCTTGAAACCATTAGATCTTATGGTATATGCGTATCTTGTATTCAAAGCAAGATGTCTCGTGCCTTTTGGTTGAAAAGGAGATCGAGGTTGTAAGTCATTGATTCAAAAGAGGTTGATCATTTTCTTTTACCAACGATTTAGGTTGACGCTAATGTGTTCACTTAATAAGGTAAATAGAGAAATCTTTGAAGAAGTTCAAAAGTTCAAAGAAGCACGATTTAGTCGTGATGGGATTATCAAAGTGAAGACTTTGATATAAGCCAAAGGAAATGTGATATAGTATCACAAGTTAATCTCTCTTAGCACGCATTATGGAATAATGTGTGGTTGGATAAGAAATCAAACGCTATTCGATATGGTTTGGACTTCGATCAAGTTACTTGAGTTACTTGATCCTTTTGGGGATTTTATCATTTTGTCTAGATTATTTTTTCACTAAATTTAAAACGAATCATATGAGATATGAAATGGTAGAGTACCATATTTGTAAGTTTTCACAAGAAACAAATGCTCTTTTTCCCTTTCAATTATCACGAGTACGACGGTGTAGATACCCGTATCCGTCGATATTGGAATTTATAGAGAACCCGACAAACACCCGATGATGATAGAACACATGTATTCTTTAGTTGTCATTGTCATTATTTGGGCTCGTTTTACGATGTAGAATGAGCGTTGTCGACGAAGTATTTTATTAATTTAAATGATATTTAAATTAAATGTTTTTTTTTAAAGTGAATTCATTTTATTTATTTAATTTGAATTTATTTTCTTAAATTTATTTTATTGAAAATAAAATATATTTTTGATTTGAAAAATCATTCTTTAGTTATTTTATTTGAAAAATCAATTTATATCGTTTATAAACCGTATTTGAAGAACTCAATTTTTTACGATGGTTTTATACGCGATTTTTGAGCTCGTTTTCTACTTGATTTGGGCTCGATTTTCGACGCACTTTCAGCCCAACACCACCTTCGCTGCTCTGTTTTGCAGCCCCAAATCCGACACCAAAACTGCCCCGTATTCGACTCCAATGCGACCCATATCTCACCTCCCACCTAGCCCATATATCAAGCTATAATTTCAAGCCCTTTCCCATGCAACCCACGTCCAAACTCCTTCACAAACCTCACGCAACAAGCAGCCCCCCTGTTTTCGTTCTCCAAACCCGAGCCCAATCAAACACTTCCAAACCCACTCCAAACGGCTACCAAACCCGTGCCCATGACCACCCATCCACACCTGACTATACTAAACATATTAACATGCCTTTCCCACCAAGAAACACCCCTCAAAAACCCTACACGAGCTCATGAAAGCTGCTGGACAGCAGCAGCGAAGCAAACCGAGCCCGACTGCTTGTTGCTCCCTTTTACCCTACTTTAACTCCCTATAAATACCTCCCCTCTGCCATACTTTCATTCCTCTATGTTCTCCATACATAATACCGTCACTTACAAGCTTTAAACTCCAGAAAAAAATCCTAATTGCCTCTCAAAAACCCTCGAAAAAACCGACATACAAAACTGAGAATCGGTTTGTGTGTCCTCTTTGAAACCCTTCGTTCAACCCTCAAACCTCCATTAAAATTCGAGTTTCTTGTTCCTAATTAACCACACAACATCCATCTACATCTTAGACAAAGATTCACGAGCCAAATTGCCCTTGAGAGTACACGAATCCCCTCGAAAAACAGAGTGACATACACTCTGTTTTCGCGGCTTTTCCTGTCTGTCCAGTTCTGTTTGTGCTCGTTTTTCGTGCCCAATAATTCAAAAAGAGCAGGGATTGTTTTAAGATCTTTGTTCTCTTATCTTTCTAGTTTTCAAAACATCTTTTAAATCTAATTTTCACCGTGAAACGAGTGAGAAATTGCAGTTTGAAAGTTGCTGTCCAGATTTGCAAAAAACGTGTTATTGCTTTGTTCCTTCGTCGACGACGGCCTCTCGAGATAAAATCTACGATCGATTACGACCCAAGACGGTGTCAACGATATATGTAGATTGAGGTTGCATCAAATCCTCCTCTTCTCCCTTTTATTTCGTTCTTTTTATGTTTGTTTTTTTATCGTTTCGTTTTATTTTGTTTATCGTTTTGTTTATCGTTTGATATCGTTAACTATGAAACTAGTTTAGTCCGAGTATGAGTTAAAGTACCACCATGAACACCCGCATTGACTTGAGATGGGAAAGAAATCCGCCACATCGGTCGGTTGTATCCCCCGTCTCAGTTACATATCCTCGTGTTCAAGGTAGGGCATTAATAAAACAAATTCTAACGCCGTTCCTCGCTTTTGACCCCTCGTTTGTTTCGACCAATTCGACCTACCCTAGGACCCTTCGCATGTTAGTTCGACCTCTGATGGTTAACATATGACTCATTTAGACGACATTAGATCAATTTAATAACCTAATTAGACACGTTAGGTGGCTTCGACACAAGCATTAAAATCGATCAACAATTCTCTAACCTAATTGAATTCATCTCTCTTTTCACTCGATTTCTCGCTAGCATAGGAGTGCATGATTAGAGCCTTCCTATCTACACTCGATGAGTAAGCGTTAATCTTATAATTTCTTGACCTAATTCGACCCTTTAGGCCGTGTAGAATACACATTCGCGTGACATCTTCTCAATCGATCAGCGTCGTTTCTAACTTGTTTTCTAACTCGTTTCCTAACTCGCTTTGCAAATCTATCTAACCTAATGAATCTAACCTAAGGATTAGGGTAGGCTAGGATATGTAGGTCGTGTTTGGCCGTATTTTTGTAGTCCTTTTCTCGCTCTTTTTTATCTTTATCTCGTTATTTCGTATCTTGTAATTATTTTTGTTTATCGAGTCATGTTTTGTAATTTGTTTGTAATTAGTTTTCCGTTATCGAGTAAAATGATTTCTAAAAAAACCTTAGTCTTATTTGGTTAGATGGTTGTGCTCCAATTCATGTAAGAGCGTAGTAAATCGCATGTTGTTTAAAGCGACATGGCCCGATTTATGCTAATGCATGCTTAGGTGTGTGACCCAATGTCTAATTCGATAAGATTAAGCGAAAGCACGCATTACGAGGAGTGACCCAAGGCCGTGAGTCATGTAAGCCGTGGGCCACCCCCCTTGTGCACGTTTTTCTAGGCCAAATTGGCCGTGTAGTGTGTCGTGTATGGTTTTGTGTATAGCGTTGTATTTTAGATCGAGTTGTATCTTTAATTTCTTGTTGTGTCGGCATGAAATGCCTGGGTTGTAATAGGATAGATCCCAACGGCTTCCCCATTCCCCTTAAGCCTTGTTTGTTTCGTTTTATGTGTTATTAGATCAATCAACCCACATGCTAAATTACAACTTTGACAAAGTTAGTTTAGTTGCATCTAAAACGACATAGAAATTGTTGTCACATGTTAGGGTTTTAAAACGATGTTTGCATATCATATATCGTAGTAGCTACGACCTTGTTTGAAATCCGATACTTGACTTAGTAGAGGCCGTTATTGACGGGCGGGGTTAGGTGTCCTTATGGGCTTCCTAACACGTACCCTCACCCCTTACTCAAGATCTATGGTTTGTGGATCCGTCTAAATACCATTGGATTACGAGAGTCATTCAAATCGAGTGATATAGGGTACAAGTCTTTATCTTTAATCACTCGTAGTCGATTGGCTTTATGCTTTTCGATGAAAGGTGTAAAGTTGACTTGAACGGTTCCAAGTTCCCATAAAATTTGGTGGCGACTCTAATTTGTCTTAATTCGATTCGAAAGAACCTCGAGTCGATTATGCCTAGTGTGGATCCCGAGGACGCAGTTCCCGAGGGCCTTGTCCACAGTTTGGCGACTCCATTGGGGAAAAGAGGACTAGTTACACTTTGTTTCTAGGGTCTTTTCCTCCGAGGTGAAACTTGAAAAGAAAGTATTGGAAAGTAAAACATTACTCGTAGTGCTACGATTCATGCATAAACCCTTAAGGACTTTCCCGGGCCGTCCTAGCGCTTCTTTGTGACGCGTGGGGGGCGATGTCCCACTATGCCAGGAACTTGCACATTGCTTGCCTCCGCTCCGCCTCGTCGTGGTTCTTGATGGTGGGGATTCTCTTCTAGGTACTCTACCTAAAGGCCCTCGCTCTATAAGACCCAAAAAGGATGGAGGGCATAGACCTTCTTGTAGAAGACTTGCCGAGACTTAGAGATGTCTAGGAGCATACATCCTTATAACATGAGAATGACAATGTGCGAAATGAATTTCCCGAGTCTTTTCGAATTTTCCGTATCGATTTCAAAACCGAACTTTTGAACAACTTACTTTCAAAATAGCATGGTTTTAAAAACGCTGCCCAAGTAGGACTAGATTTTTCGGCCCAAAATAAGCTTTTATAGCCGGCATGCTGCCCATTTTAAATCTCATTTTCAAATCGATTATTCGTTTTTTTCAAATTCAATCCAAAATGTTTCTCGAACCTTAACCAAGCATGAAATGCGTCGAGTCGTGTCTGGGTCCTGGCCGTGTTAGGCTAGGCGTGTTTTGCCCCAAGAGTCTAGAACACGACCTTGTTGGGTCACCCAAGCTCACCTCTTGGGCTTCGAGTCATGTGGGTCGACCAATTGGTCTAGGATAGTCCACAGAAACGTCCAAGCTAGGCCATTTAGGGCATTTCACTTAAACCTATGGGCTGTGTTAGTCCAATCATGGGTTTAGTCACACCGAGTCCAATTTAGAATCGAGCTATGACAGCTTGAGTCATGTCGTTTTGTCGAGTCTAAAATGAATCGAGGTCTAAATTCAAGCGTGAGTCGAACCTTTTGGTTAGTCAGTCTTAATTCGAGTCTTTGCTTGAGTCAAGTTGGTGTCGTGTCCTTAAGTGTGCAGGGGCTCTTACATTTGAATATTGACTCGGTTCGGGGTTTTCTTGTAGAAAGGCCGCCAAAAACCCGACTTCAAGCAATGGAAGATGCTGTTAACAAACTTACTGAGGCCGTGAACCTCATGATGACCAGAATGGATGTGATCGAATCCAAGTCGGGTGAAGATTCCTCTTCATCTACCCCACCTCGATCGATCGGAGAAACGGTTCAAATTCATTGAAGACCGTCTCGAAACTCTCCAGGGGAAGAACATCCACTACGAAAATGCTAGGGCCTATGCCCCGATTCAGATAAGTTGCCCACAAACATGGTACTCACTTGATATCCCAAAGTTTAAGGGCACGAGAAGATCCGATCCACCATGTTAAGGCCTATAAGGGGTACTTAGCATGAAGGAGTGCCTCACGACATGCTCTCGAAATTTTTGCTCAATCTCCGGATGAACACCCGAAGGCGTGGTTCTACAATCTTGACCTTAAGAACTTCTCCACTTTCGAAGATATTACGGTGGAGTTTCGCAAGCACTATCTTTGATAATGTCGAGATTCAAACCAACATAAGAACATTGGAGGTGATGACACAGAAAGACAAAGAAGGCTTTATTGAATTCCTTGCAAGATGGCGCGCTGAAAGCGTGAAATTAGCCAAGAAGCCTGACGAAGTTGAAATGGTATATAAGTTCGTAAAGAATCTACGACCTATTTACCGCAATGCTCTGAAATACCAGAATTTTGGCTCTTTCAAAGAATTGATAAGAATCGAGATAAAGGTAGAAGATGATGTCATAAGGGCAGAGGATGAAAAGCCGAAAGGGTACCAAGGGGCCTCATCGTCTAAGAGCAAGGCCCCAGCAACGGTCCATATTGATAAAGTCATCAATCTCTTAGAAGGGCAATCGAAGAAGTCGCAGCGCCAAACACCTAGGGCATTCACCGATATTGGATGCACTTATACATACGCTCTCCAAAGGCTCATAGCCCAAGGAAAGCTGAAGCCTATTGGTCCAACTCCAGACCCTCCCACAGAACAACAAGGTAAATGGTATAAACCAAATGCATATTGTGCCTTTCATCAAGGGAAAGGCCATGATACTGAAAGGTGCTATCGACTGAAGCACGAAATCCAAGACATGATTGAGAATGGAACACTCCCAATCCCAACTGTTAAACCCAATAACATCACCAATCCATTTGGCGATCACGCCAACTTTGTTTCTGTCGAAGACAATGTCGATTATTCCCATCTTATCCGCCCATGTCACTTGAAAGGGGTGTTTATCGGGAAAATATTTGTGGATTGCTTTGAATTCTTGCCAAACCCAAAGAATGAAATTCAAGTCGGGAGTCTTGCTCTAGAATGTACTCCTCTCGTTAACGAAGTTAATAAAAGACAATTCGATTCACCAACCTTCATCATTGGCGTAGATCCTCAGAGGACTACCTCGGGATGGAGGCAGACCATCGAAGGGATCAAGGACAAAAGCCGAGCATCTAAGTTGACAACTGAACAAGGGAAAGCTCATGACCAGATTTGAAATTATGAGTCAGGATCTATTTTCTTATCTTAGTCAAGTCGAGTCTAGGACTTTGTTTTCCTGAAGTTGAGTCGTTTGTTCCGCGATGACCTAGGGTGTGTCCTAGGAATCGTTCCTTCGGGTCTTTTAAGCATTTGTCATTCCAATAAAAGTCGCAGTTTCGTTTCCAAATATGTCTTGTTTCCAATCCTCAATCATTCCAAAACATGATAAAATGCACAACACACTCAAAGGCATCCCTGGGGTAGAAATATGTCCCGTTTCAAAACGTAAGGTACAATAGGATTCCGTGTTTGATTCTTTTACCTATTCCATGTCTGGCGGTAGAAAACCTCCATCAGAACCGGTGCTTTTGACAAGCTTTTAGATGATTCTATGACGAACCCGAACTAGCTCCTTGTTTCCCCTATCGATGACGGAAGGCAAGCCTTTTCCCCATAAAATCATTCCATCTCGAAGAGAGAAGATATCAACCCGTTCTAACAAGGAATTGTTAGTTCTTACCCAAATTAGTTGGCGAAGCCCAGTTTTCAAGGTGTATCCATTTATGACTAAGAGAATGAATATAAGATCATTTTCAAAGAGAGAAAAAAAAAGATGAAAAAGAATGAAAAAATGAGAAAAAGAGAAAAATTGGAAAAATGAAAAAAATGAAAAAAAGAAAAATGAAAAAAAAGATGAAAGAAAAAGAAAAAATAAAAAAAATGTTGAAGTTATTGCAGAGTGCTTTTGGTTGGATGTCGAAGTTACGAAAGCCAGAAGTCAAGTCAAGTACCCATAGTTGAGGTTCAATGGGCGAAGCCCAAAAGCGTAAGTAGTGACCTCTTTACCCTTTAAGTCCTTCCGAGACGATTCTGGGGATAGTCGGGAATTTTGAGAATCATTCCGCTTGTCTTTGTTACACCCAGCCTTTAGGGTCCAGATATGGAAATTTGAACCCACATTGTTTTCCAACCCATTTGCACTCGGATTTCGTCAAAACCGAGACACCTTTCCAACCACGATCTAAGCCATAACCCGTTAGCTTTAACACCACAAAACGAACCTTCAGAATGATGGTTTACCTTGCGAACCTATTTTTACCAAGCTCCACATCCCAAAAGATCCAAGCCTTTTTGTACCAACCCTAGACACGGGATTTAACAGTACCTTACAGGCTAGAATGGGATACGACATGATACTTTAGGTGAAACCTTCGAGTGTGTACACATTATCAAAATACCAATTTAATGCACCTTCATCGAACTACGTCGGATTTGATTTCGCTCCACGCGGATACGTAGGCAGTCCATCTGAACAAGGGATTCAATCCACTCATCAACCAAGTTGTCATGTTGTCGGTTTCTTACGGGTCTTAACCAAGTCCAAATGAAGCCACCTTTGTTTGAGTCGGTCTTAGCACTCGATGTAGGCTAGGATGAGGATATAGGTTCGAATGAATAGTATCGAGTCTCAGAATGAGCTTTATCTAATGTTTAGGCAAAGATGCTGAGTCACATAGATGTGGGTTTGCGTTGGGAATAGAAAATATGAAAAACCCGCTGAAAAGAAAGAAGGCGTGGAAGAAAAAATAGTAAAAGCCCGCTGAAAAGAAAGAAGGCGGTGGCAAAAAATGATGAAACTCGCTGAAAAGAAAGGAGGCGAGCAGAAGAGTGACAAAATGTTCCCAACAAAAGTCATGTGTGAAGTCTAAGTGTTCTCATAAAATCAGTCTGTGTTTAGTGTCTGGGCGAAGCCAACGTTGTTGCTCCGTGAGTTTAATCCACCTTGTCAATGCCAAGTGATCTTGATTCCCATGTGCCCTCGGTAGCACGCCCATGCCATACGAAATCTTCGTCCCAAGTCCGACGACCTTGTGATTCCCGTTTGTCATCTTTTGGCGTCAGAATGGCCAATTTACATTTCTACCCCCAATAAGTCAATAATTGAATTAATACCCGTGCACACTTGCGGTTTTATTTTCCTTTTTGTTTTACGGTAGCGGGCTACGCCCACGTTGTTTACGGGTCATACGGAGTGTCTGACTCGTATTTCATGCTCACCCATCAAGGTTTGATTTCAAAATTTCAAAATTCCAAAATTTTCTAAATTTCAAAATTCGAAAAACTTTTTGCGAATTGTGGATAGATGATCCAAGTAGTGAAATCTTTGTGGGTCGATGATCCAATCCTTCGAAATTCAAAAATTCAAAATTCAATTTTTGAAGGGCCGATGGCCCAATATTCTAAATGATGACAAATTCGAAATTCGGGTCGATGACCCAATAATTCAAAATTTTCAAATTCAATTTTCGGGTCGATGACCCAATCTTTCAAATGATCCAATTTTAAGATCGATGATCCAAACGTGCTTATGTGATGATTATTGCTTGTACATTTTCTATGTTTCAAATATAGCAGGATATGCTTCAACTGGGGGCTCTAAAGTCTTCGACTTTAGAGCCATCACAAACTGGGGGCTCTGAAGCCGTTGGCTTCAGAGAACATTATCAAGGTGTAAGGATGACATCCACCAAGAATTCAATTCAATACAAGAGTATGAAATGGAAGAATTCCATAGCTGAAAGCAAATGATGAAAGTGGCGGCAACCTCTTCGGAAAGTCCCGTCCCATTTTGACACCTGCCAGCAGATGATAAGCTTTGGGCAAGTGTCAGCAGATGATGAATTTTGGACAGGTGCCAGCAGATGATAAACTTTGGGCATGTGTCAGCAATTGCCGAACTACGATGCGGGTCTGATTCCGTCAGAAACGGATACGTAGGCACCTAAGGATAAGGCTCAATCCACCATATATGCAATTTATGGGTCGACGACCAATGATGACAATTTGATGCAACAGAAGCAAGAGTTAATCCCCGACGAAGTTTCAGGTATGATCTCTTCTTATGGCTGGCGAGCTTATATACGCAAGTCTAATGGACTATAAACGACCAGTTAATCCTCGGGTCGAGAGGGACCTGGGGTATACTTTGACTTTTGCCTTGTCCAAGCCTCAGTCAAAGTGAGGGCTCTGTAGATACCCGTATCCGTCGATATTGGAATTTATAGAGAACCCGACAAACACCCGATGATGATAGGACACATGTATTCTTTAGTTGTCATTGTCATTATTTGGGCTCGTTTTACGATGTAGAATGAGCGTTGTCGACGAAGTATTTTATTAATTTAAATGATATTTAAATTAAATGTTTTTTTTTAAAGTGAATTCATTTTATTTTTTTAATTTGAATTTATTTTCTTAAATTTATTTTATTGAAAATAAAATATATTTTTGATTTGAAAAATCATTCTTTAGTTATTTGATTTGAAAAATCAATTTATATCGTTTATAAACCGTATTTGAAGAACTCAACTTTTTACGATGGTTTTATACGCGATTTTTGAGCTCGTTTTCTACTTGATTTGGGCTCGATTTTCGACGCACTTTCAGCCCAACACCACCTTCGCTGCTCTGTTTTGCAGCCCCAAATCCGACACCAAAACTGCCCCGTATTCGACTCCAATGCGACCCATATCTCACCTCCCACCTAGCCCATATATCAAGCTATAATTCCAAGCCCTTTCCCATGCAACCCACGTCCAAACTCCTTCACAAACCTCACGCAACAAGCAGCCCCCTGTTTTCGTTCTCCAAACCCGAGCCCAATCAAACACTTCCAAACCCGCTCCAAACGGCTACCAAACCCGTGCCCATGACCACCCATCCACACCTGACTATCCTAAACATATTACCATGCCTTGCCCACCAAGAAACACCCCTCAAAAACCCTACACGAGCTCATGAAAGCTGCTGGACAGCAGCAGCGAAGCAAACCGAGCCCGACTGCTTGTTGCTCCCTTTTACCCTACTTTAACTCCCTATAAATACCTCCCCTCTGCCATACTTTCATTCCTCTATGTTCTCCATACATAATACCGTCACTTATAAGCTTTAAACTCCAGAAAAAAACCCTAATTGCCTCTCAAAAACCCTCGAAAAAACCGACATACAAAACTGAGAATCAGTTTGTGTGTCCTCTTTGAAACCCTTCGTTCAATCCTCAAACCTCCATTAAAATTCGAGTTTCTTGTTCCTAATTAACCACACAACATCCATCTACATCTTAGACAAAGATTCACGAGCCAAATTGCCCTTGAGAGTACACGAATCCCCTCGAAAAACAGAGTGACATACACTCTGTTTTGCGGCTTTTCTGCTGTCCGTTTGTTTGTGCTCGTTTTTCATGCCCAATAATTCAAAACGAGCAGGGATTGTTTTAAGATCTTTGTTCTCTTCTCTTTCTAGTTTTCAAAACATCTTTTAAATCTAATTTTCACCGTGAAACGAGTGAGAAATTGCAGTTTGAAAGTTGTTGTCCAGATTTGCAAAAAACGTGTTATTGCTTTGTTCCTTCGTCGACGACGGCCTCTCGAGATAAAATCTACGATCGATTATGACCCAAGACGGTGTCAACGATACATGTAGTTGAGGGTGCATCAAATCCTCCTCTTTTCCCTTTTATTTCGTTCTTTTTATGTTTGTTTTTTTATCGTTTCGTTTTATTTTGTTTATCGTTTTGTTTATCGTTTGATATCGTTAACTATGAAACTAGTTTAGTCCGAGTATGAGTTAAAGTACCACCATGAACACCCGCGTTGACATGATATGGGAAATAAATCCGCCACATCGGTCGGTCGTATCCCCCGTCTCATTTACATATCCTCGTGTTCAAGGTAGGGCATTAATAAAACGAATTCTAACTCCGTTCCTCGCTTTTGACCCCTCGTTTGTTTCGACCAATTCGACCTACCCTAGGACCCTTCGCATGTTAGTTCGACCTCTGATGGTTAACATATGACTCATTTAGACGACATTAGATCAATTTAATAACCTAATTAGACACGTTAGGTGGCTTCGACAGAAGCATTAAAATCGATCAACAATTCTCTAACCTAATTGAATGCATCTCTCTTTTCACTCGATTTCTCGCTAGCATAGGAGTGCGTGATTAGCACCTTCCTATCTACACTCGATGAGTAAGCGTTAATCTTATAATTTCTTGACCTAATTCGACCCTTTAGGCCGTGTAGAATACACATTCGCGTGACATCTTCTCAATCGATCAACGTCGTTTCTAACTTGTTTTCTAACTCGTTTCCTAACTCGCTTTGCAAATCTATCTAACCTAATGAATCTAACCTAAGGATTAGGGTAGGCTAGGATATGTAGGTCGTGTTTGGCCGTATTTTTGTAGTCCTTTTCTCGCTCTTTTTTATCTTTATCTCGTTATTTCGTATCTTGTAATTATTTTTGTTTATCGAATCATGTTTTGTAATTTGTTTGTAATTAGTTTTCCATTATCGAGTAAAATGATTTCTAAAAAAACCTTAGTCTTATTTGGTTAGATGGTTGTGCTCCAATTCATGTAAGAGCGTAGTAAATCGCATGTTGTTTAAAGCGACATGGCCCGATTTATGCTAATGCATGCTTAGGTGTGTGACCCAATGTCTAATTCGATAAGATTAAACGAAAGCACGCATTACGAGGAGTGACCCAAGGCCGTGAGTCATGTAAGCCGTGGGCCACCCCCCTTGTGCACGTTTTCCTAGGCCAAATTGGCCGTGTAGTGTGTCGTGTATGGTTTTGTGTATAGCGTTGTATTTTAGATCGAGTTGTATCATTAATTTCTTGTTGTGTCGGCATGAAATGCTTGGGTTGTAATAGGATAGATCCCAACAGCTCCCCCATTCCCCTTAAGCCTTGTTTGTTTCGTTTTATGTGTTATTAGATCAATCAACCCACATGCTAAATTACAACTTTGACAAAGTTAGTTTAGTTGCATCTAAAACGACATAGAAATTGTTGTCACATGTTAGGGTTTTAAAACGATGTTTGCATATCATATATCGTAGTAGCTACGACCTTGTTTGAAATCGATCTTGACTTAGTAGAGGTCGTTATTGTGGGCGGGGTTAGGTGTCCTTATGGGCTTCCTAACACGTACCCTCACCCCTTACTCAAGATCTATGGTTTGTGGATCCGTCTAAATACCATTGGATTACGAGAGTCATTCAAATCGAGTGATATAGGGTACAAGTCTTTATCTTTAATCACTCGTAGTCGATTGGCTTTATGCTTTTCGATGAAAGGTGTAAAGTTGACTTGAACGGTTCCAAGTTCCCATAAAACTTGGTGGCGACTCTAATTTATCTTAATTCGATTCGAAAGAACCTCGAGTCGATTATGCCTAGTGTGGATCCCGAGGACGCAGTTCCCGAGGGCCTTGTCCACAGACGGGCTTGCGGCTCATGAAGCTGTCTTTCTAGAAATAAACTTGTATTTCTAGAAGACAGAGTGGGAGAAATTATTCAAGAGCCACAAAGTATCTTATTCGTAAGAAACTGGTCTTTCTTGGCTACATGAGACATTTTGTGTAAGATGTTGGTTCTTTAAAACCTAGGAGGTTAAAGTCGTCACTTGTTAAAGATGATGAATTCATGCTACTTTTAAGAAAGTAAAGAGCTTATAACTTACAAGAGAAATCGTTTGATTCAAAGTTGATTACTTCTAGAAAGTAATGAACATATGACTTACATGAGAGTGTTTAAAGTCACAACTCAATACAAGGCTTAGAGTCATGAAAATCCGAAATTAAAGGCTTGATTAGTGACAAAGAGTTTTGCACTAATAAAGAGAAATTTCAAAGCTTGATTGGTTGCAAAGGGTTTTACACTAATTGAAATGCTTAAGTCTATTTGGATCTTCTTAGGGATTGTGTTTCATTATGAGGATACACATACAGCAAGTGAATCTAAAACCCACTTCTTCAATTAGAAGGAATGTATTCAATACATGTCATGAGTTTTGTAGATTCTTGCAATCCTAAGATAATGTGAAACTTAAGAGAGGGTCTTAAGTAGGACATCAGTGAGTTGGAATCAATGTTTTGATCATGTTATAAAACTTTTCTCGATAAGTCGAGAAGTTGTGTTTATTACATGGAGTTTAGTGGGAGTTACGGAAATTTTAATAGTCTTATATGTGGATGACATTTTGATCATTGCGAATGATTTAAGACTTTTGGAGTAATATAATACATCTTTAATATCTAGATTTATGTAGATAAATCCACATGATATTAGCGTCAATAAGAAGTCTTATGTTGATAAGATTCATGACTAGTTCAATTAAATTGAACATATTTGATTGATTCCATTTGCTTCCGCTGCCAGATCAATTAAATAAGTAATGATGTGTAACACTTCATATACTTTGAGTATGATGAATTGTTTTCAAAGTCGAATTTAAGTAATCTTTACCAAGTAAGCCATATTGATTACCATATTGATTTTGTGTAAGGGTATTACACAATTGACAATTGACAATTGAGATTGCGAATGGTTTCCGACAAAACCATAATCAAAACACATTAGGATGGTTAAGATACCATTGTGGCTGTGTTATTTAAGAAATAGATTTTCTAGAATCGTTCTAGGCAATAAAGAACAATGAGAGATATTTATAACGGAAATTGAGTACACTTGCAATCATGAGATATGCAAGAGGATGAGTCCCGCACACTGTGAAAACAGTGGGAGCTATTCTTAGGCTAGAGGACCTATGTCTTGATTGGATCTCGACACGTACTCAGAAAGTTTTGTGATGCAAATGTATACATTACAAAAGAAAACGAGTATGTAGTAAGGTTGAGTAAGGTAGACGAAGTTGATAAGACCTACTAACCAAAGCCTTCACATAGGCTAAACATGATGAGTCATGTCATTTCAATTGAATGGAAATGAACAACTACATACAAGATCAAATTAGATTATAGAACATGAAATAGTAATCAAGCATTGACTATTCATATGTGATAATCGCATTTGTCGTTCGAGTTTTTACTTTAAAAACTCCTTTTATACTTTGTTACATCCAAACGTGTTGTGGAGACAACATTGAACCTCGTTAAAGTGAACACGGATTAGCATTGTATTCGCCCATAGTCACTTGTATGAGGTGACGTCTCGAAGTGACTAGAGTGTGATGCAATTGATGGCAAGTTCAAGTGCCATAGAGTCATGTGAGATGACTAGTCGATCACATAGGCAGACTGTTAGGAACATTTTGTCGGGCAGTGACCGCTTATAGAGTTCTGGCAAATTTATATAGCCTGGTCGTGGCGAGAGCTACTATAGTATTCTAATTAGTCGATTCTTTTGACTAAAGACTGTTCGCCTAAGATGGCACAGTTTCAGATTAACTTTGATTTGTGTTTCTACGACCTTCGTAAATGGGGTCAAATGGGCATATTTTGGGTTATGATGGCTGTGGCTAGTCGAAGGGAATAAGTGCGATAGGAATTGTCCACCCCCTTGTCAGGGTTAAAACAATATCTCAGGGCCACTCGAGGAGTAATGAACTGGAAATGCGTGGCCACGCTCGGAAGGTATCTATGATAGATAAATCCGGTCAATCAGTTATTCTCCAGATCGAGGAAACCACTCTCGATATGATCACTTGCAAGTACGAACCGAAAGACACCTTGCATTGAGTGGGAGATAGTAATAGGACAAGAGAATTGGTGACGCACACTTGTCGAGGACAAGTGGGAGATTGTTGGAAATGTGTCCTCAACAATAGTGCGATCACATGATTTAAATATCATTATTAAATCTCATTACAAGAATACGGAAGGGATGATACATATATATAGTCAACTGGTCCACACATATCGGTAATGATTGGCTGGCTAGAGTTTGACATTACTGTCGTGCGACGGTGGTGATCAGTTGATCCCTTGAGGTCACACCTAAAGGACGATTCCCTTAATTGAAAAGGTTAATTAGTTGTATGCCGATACAGATTAATTAATTCCTTAAAATTGAACAAATTATCATAAGAGAGAAAATAACATCTTATTATAATGTGATTAAATGAGATTTTATTTAGTAATTTAAGAAGTTATATTACTAAAATTAATCGGTGTTTGCGAAACACGCGAGATGAGAATGATAAGTCAGTTATAATTACAAGAAGTTGTGAATTATACTAACTAGTAATTAAATGACCATTTTATGAGAAAGTAATTTTATATTACTAGTCAATTTGTTAAATATGATTTATTTAATTTGTAAATGATATTTAATTTGTTAAATATGCATTTTAAATTAAAACATGACATAAGACATGTCACATGTCACATGACATACAATTGTACAATTGACAAAAATAAAATGGACTCCATATTACAACATGTAAACCGAAATATTGGTGAGCTTGTGAGAAATTTTGTCTTGTTCGTTTGTCTTATTCATTTGTCTATGACACTTGATAGTGACTTGACCATGCAAAAGCCTTACACCAATTTGTCTTGTGAAGACAAAAAGAAAAAGAAATTGGTCCACTATTCTAGTGCACCAACCGGTTTTGGTGAAGAAATATGAGAGGATTTTTCTCAATTATTCATTCTTACATTTTTATGAAAATACCTCCCTTCTCTCTCTTGTTCTTCATAAAAATTCATTTTTGTGAATCAAATTTGTTTAAATCAAACACTAATAATACTAGAAGTAGTATATGAGTATTAGTAATAGATTTTAAGGTAAACTACATGACAAACATCTAGTACATGTTAGTTTGTGGGATTAAGAGATAGTTTTGGGTGCTACTAATTGGAGGGCTTCTAATTTGAAGTCAAGAATGTTCATCCATTAATGAAAAGCTCAAGAACTAACAAGAAGGAGATCTTGTTGGTGCCCTATATGACCGAAATTCATATGGTGAGAAAATGATTTCTTCACTTATTTATTTTAGTTTGCATGCATAAGATTTGTAATTAATTTTATGACTAAATTAATTTGTTACATATAAGAATATGTTAATTAATGAGATATTGATTTCTAACAGAAAGAACCCTGAATACCCGTCTAAATAGCAGAAAAACTTATGAGAAGCTAACCTTTCTACCATTTGATCAATAAAAGGAAGGGGAAAGTGATCTTTCTTGGTGGCGGCATTCAGCTGTCTGTAATCTATACACATCCGCCAACCAGTCACTACTCGAGTGGGTATTAACTCATTTTTGTCATTCCTAACCACGATAGTCCCTCCTTTCTTCGGGACCACCTGCACTGGACTCACCCATTTAGAATGACCAACAGAATAGATAATACCTGCGTCGAGCAGCTTCATTACCTCAGCCATCACAACATCTTTCATCTTCTGGTTCCGCCGGCGCTGACCCTCTCTGCAAGGTTTGTGATCTTCCTCTAGCTCTATCCTGTGCATACAAATATCAGGACTAATCCCCTTGATATCGTCCAAAGAGTAACCTAAAGCTTTCCTGTTTCTCTTAAGCACAGCTAACAAAGAAGTCAGCTGATCATTGTCAAGCTTAGCACTAACGATGACTGGATATCGCTCAGTATCATCTAAGAAAGCATATTTTAGATGAGAGGGAAGAGGCTTACGCTCCGGTACCTTTACCTCAATGGAGCAAAGAGTGCTAATCATCTATTCCACTTGCTCTCCCTCAGCGTCGGTGAGCTCACGCTCATCTGAACCATATATAAGCAAATCCAACACAGCATCACCGTCATCTGGGTTATCTGCAAACTCATCCAAAAGCATAAGAGCTTCTAATGGGTCCTTCATAAAAGAACCCGACCAGAAGTCATAAATAGACTCGTTAATAATATCAACTGAATAACATGTGTCCTCTATCATTGGCCGAGCTAAGGTACTAGGCAGACTAAAAGTGATCGCGTCATACCCTACTACAAGAGTCAAACGCCCTTGTTTGACATCAATAATGGCCCTAGCTGTACAAAGGAACGGTCTTCCTAAGATAATTGGGGTCCGGGTGTCCTCAGCTATGTCTAAAACGATGAAATCTATTGGTATAAAGAACTTGCCTATTTTCACAGGCACGTCCTCTAAGACACCCAAGGGTCTCCTAACAGATCTATCAGCCATCTGTAGGGTAATATTTGTTAATTTAAGATGACCCATATTCAATTTCTTACAGACAGATAGGGGCATAACACTGACGCTGGCTCCTAAATCATAAAGAGCCTTATCAATAACCACATTGCCGATAACACAGGTAATCGAAAATCTACCCGGGTCTTTCATTTTAGGTGGAGCCTTATTTAAAAGTAAATTACTAGACTCTTCCATAAATGAAACGGTCTCAAATTCACTTAGCTCTCTCTTACGCGTCACAATATCTTTCATAAATTTAGCGTAAGTAGGTACCTGGGTAACAAGTTTGGTAAAAGGGACAGTTACCTGAAGGTTCTTCACAACATCCACAAACTTACCGTACTGTCGCTCGACCTTTGCGCCCTTTAGACGACTTGGAAAGGGTAATCTAGTAGCAATGAGTGGACCCGCAACTTTCTCTTTACCTTTATCAGTGTGTGATGTCTCCACAGCAGGAGAAGATGACACGGTAGCGGAATTAGATATCAAAACAGGGTCTCCGCTGCTTCTGGTACTCGATCGAGTACTTTCACCACTCGATCGAGTGGTTTTGTCTTGGACTTTACTCGATCGACCATCTTCTTCACTCGATCGAGTGATTTCTTTTTCAGGCTTACTCGATCGACCACTTTGTTCACTCGATCAAGTAAAAATATCACTCGATCGACCATCTGTAATTTGGGCAATACTCGATCGACCACTTTTGTTACTCGATCGAGTGATTGGATGGAGAATTTCACTCGATCGAGTTTCTGGACAGCACGCAGCAAGGATTTCGTCTAGAAACTCATCCAAATCATCATCCGGGGTATTTTTAGCTGTCACAGCCTCGTCTTCTGGTACTTTTGGCCCCTCATGAACAAGGCCACTTCGGAGATTCGTTGCATTATCTGGATCGCATGTAGGTGGATGGTTAGCTTGGTCTTTCGCCAGTGTTAACTGCGCGACTTGTTCTCTCAACTCCACTATAACAGTTTCATTCTTGCTACATTTCTCCCCAAACTGTTGTGTTAAGTTCAACATCAAGGATTTCAGTTCAGAAATTTCCTCGTTTGTACAAGGAGAGACCGGCTGCGGCGCCGGCGTAGAAGGAGTAGAAACATTTTTCATTTCTTCATATAATTGAGAAAAAGGGACTCCTTGCTTGTATTTCTGATAAGTAAGGACGCGCTCTATACTTGCCAGACAATCAATAGGGTCATGCCCTTCCATGCCACATCTACCGCATATCTCCACATGCTCAGTAATTGAACAAACCTGTGTACTCTCACCTATAGCTCCCGTAATCTCCGCATTACCTAGACTTTTGCTAGGACTTTCCACTGCAGCTGCTACCAACTCATTAACTTGCCCACTACCTCGGGGATTTCCATATTCTGCAACATGGATAGCCATCTCTTCAATAAGACGCCACCCTTGATCATCTTCCACGTTTTTAGTGAATCTCCCCTTAGCTACACTATCAAGAATAGCTCTTTGGTTTCGATATAGTCCGTTGTAAAACTGAGTACAAAGGAACCAACGCTTGAAACCGTGGTGAGGTACAGAATGGACAAGCTTCTTGAACCTAGTCAAAGCCCCATCTAAGTCTTTAGTAGGCAATTGCTCAAAAGAAGTAATTAGAGCTCTCAAGGCATTGGTGCGCTGCGGTGGGAAATATCGCCTGTAAAAGGCCAAAGCAAGGGAACTCCAGTCGGTTACACCGGCTGCCTCCCTATCTAGATCCCTCAACCATTATCGGGCATCATCAGCTAAAGAAAAGGGAAAAAGAACTCCCTTCACTTTGTCCTGTGTCACCCCAGCAGCAAGAGGAATGGTAGAGCAATACTCCGTAAATAGCTCTATATGCCTGCACGGATCTTCTTCAGGTACCCCCCTAAAGAGATTTCTCTCGACCAACTGTATGTAAGATGGGTGGATTCCAAAGGTTCCCGACTCAGTAGTGGGTAAAAGGAAACCTTTTGGAAGCGAATCCACATTAGGCTCTGAATGGATGGCTATATTAGGCATTTTGGTAGATAGAGTTTACAAAGCAAAGCAGGTGTGACGATGTTCTCTTATAGAACAGATAACCTGCAAAACTAATCAAAAACTTCGCAAAAATGAGATCAGTCTCAAGGAATAAATTCCTTGAGACGAGAGACAAACTTAAATAAAGCAATAAAATTGCGCCACCTCCCCGGCAACGGCGCCAAAATTTGACACGGCAGTCGTATACCTATCAAAAATAACCAACTGGCTCTAACTAATATAGCTAGGGAAGTCGGGTCGATCTCCACAGGGAGATGGGAAAATGTCAGCTTTGTCTAAGTTCGTCACGGTAACCAATTTGGGGGGTTTTAATTGAGTTGTTCTAAACTAAAGAGAAGGAATAAGAAGAAGAAGCAAGAGATTAAGGATTAAAAAGATAAAGAAAGCAGCTAAGACAGTCGGTTCACCATGATCATTTAGTCAAGCAATCTATGTCTCAGGTCAATGCAAGTATGGTCTAAGGAGCAATGAATATCTCCTTCCGGTCTCAATTCGCCCTAAAGCACAGATAGCTTAGCTTCCGCCCTCACTACAGTGCCCTAATGTGCGCTACGAGTTTCACCCTTTCCAACCTTCCGGTCCAGGTCAAGGTTTACTACGATAAAAATGTCTAATTGCGTCGACTCAATTAGACAGATACAATTAACTGTAGCGATTAAAAACAAAGACTACACAAGCATTAACCTAATATGACAATTACTATTCCTTCATAATCATGGATCCCCTAGCCTTAGCAAGGGAAATTAGATATGCATCATCATCGAATTAACAACAATAACATATAAACGACAAGAATTAAACATGATAATGATAAAATGAAATGAAAACAATAAGCAAGAGCGAAATAAAGGAATATAGAAAATAGAAGTAATGAAATGAATTAAGAATAAGAACAAGAATCAAAAGGGAATAACAATACCGAATACAAGTTCCGAATCTGAGTAGAAAAGAGTAGAAGAAGAGTAAAATGAAGAAGCAGTAGAAAAATATTGAGTGAAAGTGAATGAAAGATAGATAAGAGTTACGCAGTCTACTCCCTTAGTAGCATATGAAAATCTCTCCTCTAAACCTAATCCATAGCTTAATTACAAAAGCCCATACGAAATTAGGCGGAAAAACTCATATACGGGTAAAATCACTCGATCGAGTGGAAATAAACCACACGATCGAGCAACTAAGCGACAAACCCCTCGATCGAGTGGAAATAAACCACTCGATCGAGTAACTCCTTGTAATGTCTTCTCGATTGAATACTCGAACTGCTCGATCGAGTAACCTTCAGTATATAAAGCATTCAATCGACTAGAAAAGTAGTCGATCGAGCTATTTTGGCACGTTAGACACTATGACACCTTCCGAAATCAGCTCACGCGTCTTCAAAGTGATAAATTCCAAGCTCCGGCTCCTTGTCCTTCATAAATGCATGCAAATGGGACGAGTTTAGGCTTGATTTAGCTCCTCTTCGGTTTATTCCTGCAATTTACACAAAACGAACCAAAGTAGACTATTCGGGGGTATTTGTAGCTAGATGCCACGTAAATAGTACAGAAATGCGTGTAAAAATGAGGTAAAAACCTAATATAAAATACACGCATCACTTATAAATAAAATTAAATTACTTTTTCTCAAATTTAATTTTTTTAGGTTTAACTTCAATGTTTTAAAATAAAATACATATAATTTTAATTAAAACTAATAAGTGATAATTAATTATGCATGATCAACGTTTTATAAATTATTTTGTGACCGATCAAATCTCATACAAATTAACTTAAAATTTATTCGAATAATGCAACAATCAACATTAAGTTCTCAAATTATAGCATTTCACGATATGTTATGTTCCAAATCAATTAATATTTGTTCAAAATAATGTGAATATACTTTTATGTAATTTTTAATTTTTTATGTACCGTATGATATTTATGTATGAAACATATAGAATTAAACCCAACTTAATCAACTGTTTTGATTGTATCTTGCATGTGTTATGTGTCAAACATATCTATAAGAATTGCACCTTTTGTATTTTTAAACAACTATATATAAATGATGTTTAAGAGTTCACCTATAAATAAAATAGGTTAAACTTTCTCAAATAATATTTTTTGAGGTTTAACTTCAAAGTATTTAAAAGATAACATATAAAATATTTAACTAAAAGTAATATTTAGCTAGTCATAATCAATATTTTAATTAAAGATATTAAAGAAAAATGTAACATTTTTTCTACTTTCCATGTCGTTTATAATACTATTTTATTTAATAATCATTACATTTATTTTGATTATTCAAATGCACTCTCGATCACTGCATACATACATACTCGTAAACATACTCGTTATCACACTATTTAAATTTTAAACCTATCAAAATCTCATATGTATTCAATTTTTCGCAATATATTTTTTTTCATTCCCACATAAAAACTTATCTCTTAGTAGCTTTCTTTAAGTTATGTTTTTAAGAAATATAATGACTCTTCCAAATATATTTTTATTAGGATTTAATAGTCTAAGTTTTTATAACTTTCTCAAAATGTCTTTTTACGTAAACATAAAATATTATGAGACACTCACTTTAATCATCTCTACAAATCAAAATATTTCAATAAATATAATGAAAATTATACTTAATTTAAAGCATTTTTCGCAATGAATGTAATATTCGCATTTTTGAATTTTTATCAAAATAATTTTTTAATAAATTTGGTATCAAATTACCGTAATTATTTAATGTAATTTTATAATAAGGAAACAAGAAAATAGAAACAAAGGCAAAGAGATCTCTCCGAGTATCATGCGAGTCACTTGTTTATCTGTTCAGCTTTGGAATCTCGCTAGCTCTCGCTGACTTTGTTTGACGTAATTAGCTGAATAGAAAAGACGCTGATGTCTTATGCTCATGTGATTTAGTTTCTTTGGAAATCTTAGTGGGCGTGGGACCCACATGGAGTTACCTTAAGTTTGCCTTCGGATTTTGCGTTTTTTTTTACAGCAACAAATAGCATAGCTTACACAAGAGCTCTCTGAGCAAGATTATAAGCTATTCTATTCACTCCCCTAGGACAGAAACTAAGAGAGCAACAATGAAATTGAGACGCAATAGACTTAATATCATGGATAATGCAGTTAATAGATGCAATCGGCTTTTCCGCTCCCGCAACATGCAAAACCAAGTTAAGACAATCCGTAACAAGTCTAATATGAAGGTACCCCTCGTCCAAGGCCCATTTAAACGCCATGATAGCTGCATGTCCTTCGGCATAAAGGGTAGAAGAAGCAAACGAGCGAGCGCGAGTAGTGTTCCTTAAGGTCCCATTACCATCCAATAAACATTGGTACGTGGGTTTTATTAGGTTATTTCTTAATTAGAGTAGATATTTTATCTTGGTGGAATAAATATATAAAGGTTCAAGTTTTATTTTAGGTTAATTAAGAGAGAGATTTGAACGCACAAATAAAGAAGATCGATTTGTGAGGTTCCTTCTAAAGAAGAAAACTCAGTTTGTTTCGGGCTCTATTATTAGTGTCCGTCTGTCTTTGAAGATCGGAGGAGTTTGTTCAGATCTTGGTATCAAGATTATTTGTCCTTCGTCTTATTGGGATAGTCTCTTTTGTTCCTTTGAGACTACTATATTTGTTGGTAGAATATGGTATACTTTTGGCTCACACATTAGCGTGTGTGTCTGGTCTCATTGTTGTCTTATTTTCTCCACTATAGTGAAATTTGATCTCCTCGCAGGGTGGAAGTAGCCAGTTATTTTACTGGTGAACCACGTAAATCTTTATGTCAACTTTATTTACATTCGTTATTTATTGTTCTTATCGCCTTATCAATTAACGGTTTGGGTAACGGGACGCCTCCGTTAGAACAGAGTGGATGTCGTTGTCGAGGTGGCGGAGGGAGAAAGTGCAATGGAAAAGGATATGGGGAGGATGTTGCTGCCGGTAGTGGTAGGAGGATGGCGTACGCGGTGGAGATGAATAAGACCACCGTGATTCGGGGCTTTGCAGTGGCGGCGGTGGCAGTATGAGGAAGGGTGAGGATTCGGGGGTTAGTGTGGTGGCGCTTTCGTGAAAAGTGTTGGGAGAGTAACAAGGGTTAGGTGGTGATGTGAGGTGGTTGAAGTGGCGGAAGCTGAGTGATTCGCTGCTATAATGACGGCGGTGACAGTAATCGTCTGAGAGGTCGTGCATTTTAGCTGAGAATTATTGATGGAGAGTGGAGATGGATATGTGAAAGCTCAACCACATGGTATTTATAGGAAAGTGTTAAATCCACTAAATTAATTGTTAATGCCACTGGATTTTGCCTTGGAAAGTTACAAGAAACTACCCAATTGCCATGGCATTAAAGGATTGTGTTTAGCACAAAAACTTTGTGAAATCGTGATCTAAAATGTCTTTTTAATTTCGAATGTAACTATTAAGTAATATTAATGTGTAACCCGTGTATTGCACGGGTATAATAAACACTTATGTATAACAATTAACAAATAATATAAAACTGATATCAGTAAGTAAAAGTTTAGATGTATAGTTCATTATATAAAAATAAAATAGGTGTTCACAGTGGTGGAGCCAGGGAGGGGCTAGCAGGGGCGGTCGCCCCCGCTGGCGTTTGAAAATTTCGAATTTTTTGCTTACAATTTTCGAATTTTTTTTAGGCTCCCTTATAATATTACCGTTTTGCCCCCGCTGAAAAATTTTCGCCCCCGCTGACTTACATTCCTGACTCCGCCACGTGTTCATTAAATTTGTCGACATCCATTATAAGCAATTAAAAAAAAAAAACAAATATCCAGTCTCACACTACCAAAATTGAAAACAAAACAAATGTAAAAAGGTAGTAAAAACTCTTAAAATCCTTAGGAAATCAAAGGATGAAGACAACCTCGACAATTCCATTGTAAAAGTGAAGTACAATATTGCGAGAGTCCTTGCAAGTGTTTCAAGGACTCCCATAACCCGTGGTGTAGAGGTCGGAAATAATTAGTCTTACATTTATGTTAACAACAGAAAGCGATTGTTTCTGAATGACCAAAATAAAAATATATAGACACACTTCAAATCATTATCCCTTCATCATAAAAGAAGCATATCCATTTTAGAGTCATTTTTTCTATATTTCGTCCAAAATCAAAGAATTAATGAGTGTAACTCCAAGTACAATAATATCAAACTTGGTAGTGCAATTCTAAATACAAATACCAAATGTTGTATGATACACGTTTAATCACACTATCTCCAATCTGGTTCCATTTGTACCTTCAAATTGAACTTTGACACCCTTTGTTGCTTCCCTGCAATACAAATAGTAAAATCCATACTTTTTAGTATTCCATTATATTGTCGTTCTAATTTTGAAAAATAAGAAAGAATAACTACTTATTTTATGAGAAGTCTCACATTAAGATTACCTGGAGACGTTCTTATATAAGAATCCGCTAATAAGAAATTTGAATTGTTCATATTAAGTTGTTTGTCAATATAATTACAAATCATTGAACAAACGCTAGACTATAAAACAAAATTCCAATGTCAAGTTCTTTTTATGCTTGGTCGTCAACGTCATTAGACCCATGCTCCGGTAGACAACATAACAAAATATAGCTATCCATCAAACAAGTCACCGGAAATTTATAATTTATGCTCTTCCATTTATTGGGCTCTCTTAGCTTAGAAATGGAAAATGACAATATTAATATCAATACAGGAGTAAAAAAGAAAAAAAAAAAAACAATTGCTAGTAGGCGGAGGTGTCATCATCACCCTGCCTGCATCATATAAGAAAAATACACAGCAATCCATCAACCTTTGTTACCTCCACATTTAAGTAATACACTGTAATACCCAAAGCCATTAATAAAAGATATAATTACACTCATTAGCCAATTGATATGCAAAGAAACATTACCATTTTCGGCTCAATAGTCTAATTATTTAACCAACCTCAACTGAACAGTGAACAATGATTAATGACAACATTTTCACATAAAAAGGGTGATAAAATATTGATCAACGAACAAAGATGAAATTAACACTACACGTAATAGAGAAGCAATAAAACGGTAGAACACATACACATTACTACTGGGGTATGCAATATGCACCAAATTTTTTTAGTTTGAGAGTAACTGTATATTAAAAGAAAAATAGAGTGACGCTTAGGAACGATTTAATAACAGTCCACAAAAACAAATAAAGATAGAAAAATACATTACCCGACTTAGGGATGTTGGAATTGTACGACACATTAAAAGTAACACCCAATGAATATTTTTTAGGTGAGTAGTGTTTGAACATTCTTGATAGCACTTCCGTTTAATTATATACGGAATTCGAGCATCCTTCAATATGTTTTCCATACGTTGATCATTGGCCCAATGACAATTACGGTATTAATGAATTTCATATCCTCCAATAAAAACGGCGCATTGCAGGGCAGAAAGCTATTACTTTAGTTAACATTTTCCCTATAAATGACATTTCAAATCATACTATAAAACCCAAAATGAAGCCTAAAATTACAATGGTTCTGCAAATATTATGTGGATTTCATATGCCTTTATCAGTTGAACGTTATAACACCTCATTGTAGCTCATTTTGCACTCAAGCAATCGAAAGCCTATTTCATTTTTATAAGTCATTCACTAAACATCCAGCAATCACACATCGAACTCTCTACGCAAACAAATACTGAACCATTTCACCGCAAATTCGAAAACTCCGACGTTCTCCTGCATCACTAACCTCCAACATTGTGAAATTGCATAGGCCAGTTTTTAAACATTGTTATTTAAACATGTAAGAAAAGTACAATCCCCAAACAATTTATAGTCACAAAAATAAAGAAATTTACATACAGTGCTATTGAGGAAGCTGGGATTAAGGATGCCATATCAATGCAAATTTGACCGCTGAATAACTAAGATTCACTATATTAATGCATATGCATGACAAACTTTCAAATAAATTATTAGTTAGACAAAAATGTCGCAAATCAGCAAGAAGATGTATACATTAGTCGAACCTGTGCAAAAGAAGCATGGAATTTCTACTCCTCCAGGCCACTTTTCCGCGGCTCCACAGTAGCGACTTTTGCGTATTAGTCGTCAAAAACCTCAGCTTAATTCATAGGAATACCTGATAATTAAACAATTTCAGAAGAATAAATAAATCTAAGTCTCAATTAATTAACCCGATAGAACAATACGCTAATGAGACAATTAAAATAAGTATTGTTCGAGTAAAATGAAATTAAAATAAAAACGATTTTACCCTAAAAACTGGGTGTATAACAATTATAAGTTAAAAAAGAATTAAAATAAGCAGGAGAGCAAGTTGAGATTATAGGTGTAGCTTTAGTACTTTACCTATTGGATAATGAAATATTGAAATCAAAGAAAGTGTGAAATATAGGTTGTCTCCGAGAATCAATACTCTATACTCTGCAACCAATCGAAATGTCAATCAATTAATAGCGATCAACCGGTACCACAATCAAAGAACGACGAAGAGGGACGATCGATACAGTGAACCCTACTTTGGAAGCAGGAAAATTTTTTTAGGGTGGTGGCACTTCTGGAAACACCAAAACAGGGAGTTAAGGAGGTTAGTCTGGTAAAAAAAAGGCTGAGAGGTTGGAGAGGAGTAAAATCATAGAAAAATATGTTATCTAAGAATGAGATATACAGTACCCGTATAATAGAAGAATACGAACGGTTTTAGATTTATGGAAAATACCACTTCACTATCAAAATGTCCCATACTCCCACATAATACTCACTGATCTTCATTGCCATTAATGTGGGTTCAATCCGCCTATAATTTGTCAGTTTGTGGATAAAAATTCAATCAAAACTTCCCTATGTTTTCCGACAAATAATTTCGGAATCGGTTATAAAGAATCTTTGAAATTCACTCAGAGCATAAGTATACAAAATCCTATGATACGAAACGAAAACAATTGAAATCAAACCAATAATGTCGCCATTATCAGAGGGTTTTAAAATCACCGCGGAAAAACTGTACATTAACTAAAATGAATAGAAAGAAATAGGGGCTTATCTGGTTTAATCCGCAAATCAAATCACATGTACAAAAACTGTAAATCAACTGAAAAAAAAGGAAATTACCGAATTTGTAATCGACAGTAAGGGTCCGTTTGGATACAATTTTACGAGGGAAAGGGAGGGTAGGGGGAGTGAGGGGAGGTGAAGGGAGGGGAGAGAAGGGGAGGGCAAATGGGATGTGGGTGTTTGGATAACAAAAATTATGAAGGGAAATGAAAGGGGAGGAAGGAGAGAGATGAAGAATGGATGGAGGATTGAAGGATGTTGGTGGTATAATTAAAGTCCAAATAATGTTTTCTTTCCAAATCTTGTCACCCTTAGAAAGATTATAATTTATTCTATAGGAGGAAAAATAAGAGTGGGGATCCTCTGTCCCATTTGGTGTCCCAATCTGTGTGCCACTCCAATCACCTTCTAACACATCACCAAATAAATATAATTATTGCAATATTTTATTTTGCAACAAGTGATGTGTCAGAAGGTAATTGGAGTGGCACACAAATTGGGACACAAAAGTGGGACAGAGGATCCTTACTGGAAAAATAAGTCCTCTCACTTCTCTTCCCTTCCATTTCCTTTCTCCCATATTTTTTATCCAAACAAAGGAAATTAAATCCCTCCCTTTCCCTCCTCTCCAATTCCTTCAATCCAAACGGACCCTAAAGGAAACGCCAATTATGTTACTTGATAAATAACCAACTGAGTAATCTGGTTTCACCATGCCGCTATCTCCGTGTTCATTTATTTCGCTGGAGATGTCGCCGCGGTGGTTGTATGCGGTGGCTGCTCATCTTTGCATTCATTTCTCGTTTTCTTTTGGGCTTAATCACGATAGCTTTGATTTTGATTTGCTGGTGATATGACATTAATCATGGAGCAATGAAGTTAATCATGAAGCTATTTAGATTAAATGAAAAAAGAAAAAAAGGTGAGAAGTAAGGGGGAAGTTGAGGATAGAAGTTGTTTTTTTTTTTTTTTTTTTTTTTTTACAAGCGTGTACTATTTTATAGAAATTATAAAAACGGACATTACATAGTCAAGCTACCAAACAAATTGGGGGTAACTAGAAACCCCATATCTACTTGAATTACAACAAACCGAGCTACTAATATCACAAGAGTTATTAACAGAAAGACGACACCTTTTAAATGGAGGATGGAAATAGTTTTCAAACTGAATCATATCAGCCTCCTTTCTTTTAGTCAATTTAGCCGCTGCAACAGTGTTGAAGTACCGCAAAGAAAAAGCAGAATGGTTTGATGTAGTAACCTGAGATCTTTTCCTCAAATTGACACCATCTCGAGCCACACGACCATGGCAATAGGGGTGAACCACCTTACGATTACGACTCTTGCTAAAATTTTCTTTGATCGCAGCAAAATAAAACTGAACCAAGGAGACCTTACTAACTAAAGAAAGATCTGGTGAAAGTCGAATTTTCTTATCCACTTGAAGAATAACCTCTTCTTGGACCAACTCAGTACGCTTGGGATTAAAATCGGTATTCATAAAATGCTCCTCATACAAAGGAACAGAAGAAGGAACTACTGCTTCCCTTGAATTTTCTTCATGGGGAGTTCCCGTCTGGATAGAGTTTTTTGAGACGAGGGGGCGAACCCTCAAATAAGACAAGGATCCTGGGTGAAAAAACTGGAGATTCCTCCCGAGCAACAAATTTTCATAGTCTTCAGACGAAATATGTAATTTGTTTCTGGATTGTTTTTTCTTGGAGAATGTTGAGTTTATGGATTCAAGTACCTAAGAGGGGGAGGGGGTGAATTAGGTACTATTTTAAAAATTTATAACTTCAACTTTATTGAATTAAAGTGAGTTACAAGAACAAAAGAGATTAGAGGATACTTTGAATAATATAGAAAGATTGAACAAGTATCACGATGAATGTTTGCTGAAGTATGAAAGCAACAATCGTTCTGACTGTATCTATTTGTCTCAGTTTGTGGAATATTACTGCAGACCAAATGCGACGAGTATGATGAATCACATTACTTCTAAGTTTAAGCGAAACAAAACAAACAAACAAAGTATAAAGCAGCGGAAATAAAGTAAACACTTGAACACGAGATTTTTGAATTGGTTCGGCAAGAAACTCAAGTGCCTACGTCCAATCTACCTTTTTATTACTTTCCTTTAGTGATCTACTCCGACAACTAAAAGACCCTTGTAATAAAAGACGCCAACCTACTCCGGTTGCAAAGCTAGTACAAGAACTACTCCGTTCTTATGACAAGCTAACTCGCAATCTACTCCGATTTCCAACTCACAACCTACTCCGGTTGTCAAGAGTTAAAGACTACTCCGTCCTAAACTCTACTAACACACTTAGAATGTTATAGGATCAAGTTTTCACTAACACATTCTTAACAAAGAATAGAGGTGAACAACTTTTACAAGATCAACAATTCTTAAGCAAGAGAGTTTAGTATAGAAAAGCAACAGTGACCACGACTGTAGAAACTGAAGATACTTGAAGACTTTTAAACAGATTTTGCAAACAAACACGGTTTTTAAGCTTTAAAAATACTTTGCAAATATGGAAGAATTAAATCAGAAAAGTCTTAGGAATAAATGAAGGAGGGACTCGGTATTTATAGAGGAGGTGAGTGAAGGGGTTGCTAGGGTTTTGAAGGGTCAAAGACCTCACATGTGAAGGGCAATAGCAACCACCTAAAAACTTGCACCAAAAAGGAGTCTTTTGCAAAGGTAAGAATAGAGAAAGAAGGTTTGAAAGATAACCTTAAAAGCTCATGCATTTTCAGAAAACAAAGGATGTGAGACAAGTCACATGATGACAAGTTAACACAAATATGGCAAAAAGCAACTTTTGTTTTCTTAAAAACCAAAGGATTGAATTTGCATAAAGAGGAAACATTTTGAATAATTCAAACCACTCTTTATTGGATACTACCTCCTTAATAAAAATCTGAATTTTTATCTTTGAAAAATATGAGTCACGTGAAGGCATTTGAAAGATAAAAGGAAGCTTCAAGTTTTTACGAGTTGTGGCACAGATCCACTCAAATTTTACTTGTTGAAGCAACGATCATATCCTGGACCGTTTCTATTACTCTATTATACTTAACTTTCTCACTTGTACATTAGATGACACACGACTAATTACAATGGGATGATAAACAACTTCAACACTTCTTAATCCAAGCTTGATTACATCATTAATCCTGAAAAGGTAAACTAAGATAACACAAATCAAATGGGCATGTTATCATCAACATAAGGAACCCAACAAATTCCCCCTTTGATGATGACAAGCCCAAAACGAATGTATAAGCAATGTAAACACCTTGATTCAAGATTTTTAACAAGCAAGATCAAATGATAGAGAAGGGACAATATTACCTTACCAAGGGCAAAAGCTAGAATCAAACTATCATGACAATTTTACATTGCCCCAAACAAGAATCAAGCTAAGAAGGTTAGGCAAGACATTAGTTTAATCAATAAGCAAGGAGATTTAAAGCATGAGTTTACCTTTTCCCCCTCTTGACATCATCAAACGGATAGGGATGTCAAAAGTATTAGAGTGCAAATAGTCATAAGAAAACACAAAAAGACACATGTAAATGTGACAAGGTAACAAGGTCAACATAAACAAGGATTAAGCATAAGCTAACCAAAGTTCAACATAGCTAAACAAAGTTTAAAGTACACCACCAAATGTTCAAAATAACAAGCAAGAAAACAAGTCTTAGAAAGGCACAACCGGTGGGACAAAATGAGATGGCAAGGGTAAAATATTAATAGGCCGAGAGGGAAGGGAAAGGCTAAGGGGAGGAGGCTTGTTCACCATCCGAGCCACTACCCAACGGATCATCATCCACATGAGCATCTTCACCACTTTCTTTTGTTGACACAAGGGTGGAAATGATATCCACCTCTCCACGGATGAGGTCCAAAGAAGAAGCAAGAGCCGAGATTGCCAAGTCCTTTTGACGAGCATCTTCCCTAATCCACGCACCCAACTCAGCCACGGCATTAAGCACTTCCCGCATATTACCCATATTCCCTTGACTTGATTACCCAACTTAGGGTCCTTCTTAATTTTCAGAAATTAATTCATCATTCTCAACCTTGATAAGCATCTTCCCCATTTGCCCATCACTCATGACATCACACATATCCAACGAACCCAAGCTAGTGTTCACCAACACCCCTTGTGCCTTGAGCACAACCGATAACCACATGCCATAGGGTAGGTAAATCATACTAGAAGAAGGTCGACGTAGCTTGGTCGAAATAAGGTGAAATCGTTTGAACATTAACCCGACTAGGTTCACCTTCTTATGGGTAGCAATATGATAGATTAAGTATTGTTGGGCTATGGTGAGTTTTCCCCTATCACCCGAGGGGTAAATAGACCTACACAACATGTTGAAAATAATTCGAAGAGGAGGTGGGATTTGGGTGTTGCTCACGGGTCCAGGAGAAACGGTTTTGGGACAAACGGTTTGAGCAATGCTAAGAGGGGAGGCATATGGTAAGGCAACCCAAGTTTCGGAGGGGAGTTTGTCATAGCCTCCGACAGGAATATTAAGAGCAGTAGCAAAATCAGATTGAGACAATTTAAGGGGCTTACCGTTCACCTTAGCCGTAAGAGCCTCACCCGACTTTTCAACCCGAACCGTTGCAAAGAATTGGATCACCTCGCTCATAAATACCGGCTCACGCATTTCCAACAGTTTCTCCCAACCTTGAGCTAAAACCATATCACGAACTGAGTGAAAGGCAGGCGGGTCAAACCAAGTTTGGTTGTAAGCCCGAGGGGAGTGAATGGCTTTGATGTTCATTAACCTCTCACAATTTTTATAAATGGAAGTAGGGAGGTCAATACTCTCAAGGTGATCCCAAACCATGGCCAAATCCCATTTCGAGGTTAGGGAGACCGGATCCGAGGGAGCAAGGTATACAAGCTTTTTCTTCAATGGTTTCGATTTTTTCAGAGGAGGTTCACTGGGATTTTCAATTGGGGTATCAACAAAGGGGTTATCAACATTACTTTGCTCGATAGTTTCTGAGATTGGGGGTAATTGAGAGGAGGAGGCCTTTTCTTTTCTTTTGTTGTTCTTTTTCGCCGGAGTCGGGTCGACTCACGGATTTCGACGGATTTTCGTTCAAATCAAATTCGGTTTCATCTTCAACATCTTCAACCAATACAGTGACCGGTTCAGAGGAGGAGCTCGGAACAGTGGAGCTTTTCTTCCGACCACCACGTGTGCGTCGTCCTACCATAGTGGCGATAGTTATGTCGTCGGATGATGGAGGGACAGTGGAGTTCGGTGATGATTGAGGGTTAGGTGGATCTGGGTTTGTTGAAGGTGTGGTGTTTGAGGTTTGTGGAGGGAATGCGTAAGATGTTTTGACTGGAGTCATGGTTGGGGTTGGTGATGTGGGCGGATTTGATGTGACAGGGGAGGTAATTTTTGTGGGTTTAATGGGTATGGTTGTGTTAAAGGAGGTTTTTACCATTGTGGGTTAAGGGTAGGTTAGCTTTGATGGTGTTAATGGATTTAGGAGATGGAAGGGTAATTGGGTTTAGGCGGTTTGGACGGGTAGTGATAGGTAGTGGGTTGAGGAATTTAATGGCCCATTTAATGAGGTAGGAGAGGTGGTTGGCCCGACTAAACAAATTTAATCACTCGAAATAAAAAACGCAAGGTAGCATATAATAAACGTAAATTTAGATATGAGGTTGAGTGATTACCGACTCACAAATACGGTGTCAATTTTTGGTCCAAACATGATGTCAATGCACTTAGAACACTTAATAACATATATCCAAATTTAATTTAATCAATTAAGGAATTTTGTAATACTCACACTAAAAATCACAAGCTATTAATTAACCCAATTTCTAGTCTGAATTTCTCAAAATGTTCTCTTGCAAGTGGCTTAGTAAAAATATTGGCAATTTGATTTTCGGTCTTGCAAAAGATAAGTTTAATATGTCCTTTTTTCACATGATCACGAATAAAATGGTGACGAATATCAATATGTTTGGTTTTAGAGTGTTGAATAGGATTTTTGGAAATATTTATTGCACTCGTATTATCACACATTAAAGGAATGGAGTCAAAAATAATACCAAAATCCAAGAGTTGTTGTTTTACCCAAAGGAGTTGAGAACAACAATGTGCCGCACTAACGTACTCACTTTCGGCCGTAGAAAGAGCTACCGTGTTTTGTTTCTTTGAGGCCCAAGAAGTCAAGCAAGGACCCAAGAACGTTGCAATTCCGGAGGTACTCTTTCTATCTACCGTGCACCCCGCATAGTCCGCGTCCGAAAAGCCTATAAGATCAAAAGGACAATGTAAAGGGTACCATAGGTAGAGATTTTGTGTTCCAATCAAATACCGAAGAATTCGTTTAACGGCTTTGAAATGTGATTCTTTCGGATTTGCTTGGAACCTAGCACATAAACACACGCTAAAGAGAATGTCGGGACGACTTGCGGTCAAGTAAAGAAGTGAGCCTATCATACCTCTATACACCTTATCACTAACATTCTTACCGAGTTCATCCTTGTCCAATTTGGACCCGGCTACCATAGGTGTATCATGAGGCTTACCATTAGTCATCCCAAATTTCTTAAGCATTTCTTTGATATACTTTTGTTGATGGATCATGATTCCATCCTTTGATTGCTTAATTTGGAGCCCAAGGAAGAATCCTAGCTCACCCATCATGCTCATTTCAAACTCCGATTTCATTAGTTCCGAAAAATATAAGTAAAGGAGTTCATTTGTTGCACCAAATATAATGTCATCAACATATACTTGTACAACCAACAGTTCACTGGACTGTTGCTTCAAGAACAATGTTTTGTCAACGGAGCCTCTTTTAAAACCATTTTCAATAAGAAATTTAGACAATCTATCATACCAACATCTTGGTGCTTGTTTTAAACCGTAAAGAGCTTTGTCTAATTTGAAAACATGGTTAGGCAAATCATTGTTCTCAAAACCCGGTGGTTGCTCTACAAAGACATCTTCTTCCAAATATCCATTTAAGAAAGCGGTTTTGACATCCATTTGGAAGAGTTTAATGCCTTTGTGAGCCGCAAAAGCTATAAGCAATCGTATGGCCTCAAGTCTAGCTACCGGTGCATAGGTTTCATCGTAATCAATACCCTCTTGTTGGTTATAACCTTGCACCACTAGTCTAGCCTTGTTCCTTACAATTTCTCCCGAGTCATCAAGCTTGTTGCGAAAGACCCACCTAGTACCAATGACGGTACGATTAGGCGGTCTAGGGACTAAGTGCCATACCTCATTTCTTTTGAATTGATTGAGCTCATCTTGCATGGCAAGCACCCAATCTGCATCAGTCAAGGCGACTGTTACATTTGAAGGCTCAATTTGAGATAGGAAGGCATTATGGGCACAATACTCATTGAGATGAGCGAGATTGTTGACGGATGATCTTGTTCGAATTCCCGAGTTGAGATCACTTGTGAGATTAGTGAGTGGATGAGAGCTTTGATGTTTCCACTTCTTTGGAACAATGGTTTCTTGTTCCCCCTCAACAAAGCATCGATCTGACTGTTTCTATTAGCCTGGAAGGTTCTTCATCCTCACTTTGTTTTGGGTGCTTGATTGGAGGTGGATGCAACAGATCGTTGGGTCCGTTGCTTCCAGAGAAGAATCAGAAGTACTACGTGTTCCCCCGAGTTCTTTGCTCTCCTTTGAAGGTGGTCTCGTGTCTGTTGCAATTCGGTCTTTGGGAGCTTCTTCATCCGTGAACACGAAGTCTTTTCGAACAAGACCAATTTCAAACTCATCATCCTCATCCTCATCATCATCATCCATGTTTTGTACCTGCCCAAGCACACTAGATTCATCAAAAATGACATGGATGCTTTCTTCAATTAACAAGGTTCGTTTATTGTAAACTTTATAGGCCTTGCTATGATCGGAGTACCCAATAAATACTCCTTCATCACTACGTGGATCGAACTTACCCAAGTTGTTTTTACCATTGTTGTGAACAAAGCATTTGCTTCCAAAACATCTAAAATATGAAATGTTGGGTTTTCTTCCACGCAATGATTCATAGGGAGTTTTATTTAAAATACTCCTTATCATGACACGATTATAAATGTAGCAAGCGGTATTTACCGCTTCGGCCCAAAAGTTCTTAGGCAACTTACTAGTTAATAACATTGTTCTAGCCATTCCTTCAAGGGTTCTATTCATCCTTTCAACCACACCATTTTGTTGTGGGGTTCTAGGAGCCGAGAAGTTATGGTCTACACCATTGTCATCACAATAAGCACCAAATGATGAGTTTTAGAATTCGGTTCCATGATCGGTTCTCATTGAAACAAGTTTTAAACCAAGTTTATTTTGAATCTTCTTTAACCAAATTAGAAACTCATCAAATGTCTCATCCTTAGAGCTTAGGAAGAGTGCCCAAACAAACCTAGAGTAATCATCAACAATGACACACACATAACGACTACCACCTCTACTTCTAGTTCTCATTGGTCCACACAAGTCGATATGTAAAAGTTGCAAAGGTTGAGATGTACTCATAATTCTTTTGGATTTGAAGGAACTTTTAACATGTTTACCTCTAGCACATTCATCACATACTTTATCAATGTCAAATTTTATATTAGGAATGCCTTCAACTAAATCAAGTCTTTTAAGGGTATTAAGAGTTTTTGTACTAACATGACCAAACCTTTTATGCCATAACCAAGGATCATTGTTCATTACACTCATGCAAGACATGGTGTGACCGGATAGAGAGTTCAAATTAGTTAAGTAAACATCTTTGACACGTCTTCCTTCGAGTATTAGTTCATTAGTAGTGGCATCAAAAATTCGACACATATTGGCATGAAATTCAACAACATTACCCTTATCACAAAGTTGAGAAATACTAAGGAGATTATGTTTCAAACCTTTGACAAGCCGCACATTGTCGACACAAAGTAAGGATGACTTACCAACTTTTCCAATACCAATTACTTCACCTTTCTTGTTGTCACCAAACCTTACCGTGCCACCATCATACGCTTTAAGTGAGAGGAATGGGCTTCTATCACCCGTCATGTGACGAGAGCATCCACTATCCAAGTACCAATTGCGGCCGCCTCTCACCAAGCCCTACACAAGATTAGTTTTTGAGTTTAGGAACCCAAATGAATTTGGGTCCCTTTTTGTGATCAACATAACTTGTGGTGTCTTTCTTAATGTTCATTTCTTTTAATGCTTTGGTGTTCTTATCAATGTCATCAAATCGTTTTGTACATCCATTAAAAACATGACCATTGTCACCACAATAATTGCAAATGATGTATTCGGGAAGACCTACATACTTCCTTCCTCTAAAATCATTTTTAGGCTTCTGGATGCAACAGTCAGCCTGACTGTTCCATTTGAACCCCAAACCAGCAGATTTCTCACATTTCTCGGTTTGATTCGTGAGGAAGTTTAACACGGTTTGACTTCCTTCCCATTTTTCAGTGATGTTCTTAGCATTAACAAGTTCATTGGTCAAGTCATTGACACGAGAGAGAAGATGCAAATTCTTTTCCTTTTCTCTTTTAAGTTCATCATTGTTAGCACTTTCTATGGACAATCTTTTCTCAACAATAAAGTCATGGGTGTGATTGTTGAGTTTAGACACGAGATAAATGATTCTTTCTTTGGACTCTTCATATTTAGATGTCATCTCGTCAAGTCTCTTGCTTAGATCAACGACTTCATCGGATCTATGGTGAGGAGAAGACCTAGAAGTGCTACATTCGGGCATACCTTTTTGAAAGAAAGTAAGCCTATCATGGAGATCTTCTATTTCATTCTTGAGACAAACAACCTCACTTTTAAGACACTCATTTTCATTTTCCAACCATTCACTTTTTCTTTTAAACTTGTCTAAGTCGTGGTCAGAAGCAACAGTCTTAGAGACTGTTTCTCTTAAGTCTACAACTTCAACTACAAGGTCATAGATCTCATTTTCAAGAGCATCTTTGTCCTTCAAAATGTTATCACGTTCCTTGGTTAGTTGGGAAACTTGCATCACCAAAGTTGTGTTGACATTTTCAAGGTCAGAGACGTCCGTGGGGGTTAACCTAAGACGCTCTAGTTCTTTAGTCAAATGCTTGTTTAACTTGTTGACTCTTTTGACTTCATTATATGCCTCAGAAGTGACAGTAACGCAGTCTGTTGCTTTTAGTTCATTTTTCAGATTAAAGTTCTCTTGAGCAATTTCCTCAATCTCATTTTGCATTATATCAAGCTTATTAGTTTGAGACCGACACTTATCAAGAAGTTGGTCAAGAAGCTTACATACTTTCTCTTTGGAGTAAGTTCTAGCCTTGGCCTTTAGATGATTTACCTCGTTGTCGGAATCGGAGTCGGAATCGTCGGGGTTAGCCATGAGGCATCTTAAATGTTCAAGTTTTGGGTTTTTTGAGACCTTTTCTTTACCATGATTTGCAAGACACATTTTAGCCTCAAGTTCCTCCTCGATGAGTTCCTCATCTTCCTCGGAGTCGGACATTCCCCATATAGCACTCATGACTCTATGTTTATAGTCTTTTTTAACCTTTTCTCTTCTTTCCTTAGATTTGATTTCCTCCCACTTGGGACATTCTTTAATTTGATGAGTTTTGTCACCACATTTAAAGCATCCCACGGTGGAAGTAGGTCGTCTCTTAGGAAAGCGTTTTTTCGAGTAATTATTAGTGAACTTTTTGTTACCTTGTCCATTGACCAACCCGGCTAAGTTCCTTGTGAACATAGCAAACTCGTCTTCCTCCTCATCTTCTTCATCACTTGGAGAAGATGTGAGGGCGAGACTCTTTCCCTTTGATGACTCACTAGAATGCTTATCGAGATTAAACTCGTGAGCCATTAGTGATCCCATTAGTTCATGAAGAGATACGGTTGACAAGTCTTTAGCTTCCTCTATGGCGGTGACTTTAGGTTGCCATTTAGGGGTTAGACTACGAAGGATTTTTCGAATGATGTCCTCGGACTCGAAATTCCTTCCTAGACTTTGAAGCTCATTAATAATACAAGAAAAACGAGAAGAGAAACTATTTAAAGACTCGTCCTTTGACATTCTAAACATTTCATATTGTTGCATGAGAAGGTCAATACGGTGTTTTCTTACTTGGGACGTCCCTTCATATGCAAGTACAAGGGAATCCCAAATAGATTTTGCCGTAGGACACCCGGAGATTCGACTAACTTCCCCCTCACCAACACAACGTTGAAGAATCGACATTGCTTTGGAATTCTTTTCGGCAAGCTTGAAGTCGTTCTCATTGTAATTTCTTTCCTCTTTTGTCTTGGTGAAACCGTTAAGAATATCGGTTTTCTCAATGGCAAGAGGTCCATTTTGGATGATGTTCCAACATTGATAATCGATACTTTTGATGTAATGTTCCATTTTGAGTTTCCACCATCCAAAATTCGAACCGGTAAAGACCGGGATCTTGGAGTGTTTCTCGGAATCCATTACCCACGAATCAAACTCTAAGGCGGTTAGCCTCGATCAAGAGCACGAGGCTCTGATACCAATTGTTGAGTTTATGGATTCAAGTACCTAAGAGGGGGAGGGGGTGAATTAGGTACTATTTTAAAAATTTATAACTTCAACTTTATTGAATTAAAGTGAGTTACAAGAACAAAAGAGATTAGAGGATACTTTGAATAATATAGAAAGATTGAACAAGTATCACGATGAATGTTTGCTGAAGTATGAAAGCAACAATCGTTCTGACAATATCTATTTGTCTCAGTTTGTGGAATATTACTGCAGACCAAATGTGACAGTATGATGAACTGTTACTTCTAAGTTTAAGCGAAACAAAACAAACAAACAAAGTATAAAGCAGCGGAAATAAAGTAAACACTTGAACACGAGATTTTTGAATTGGTTCGGCAAGAAACTCAAGTGCCTACGTCCAATCTACCTTTTTATTACTTTCCTTTAGTGATCTACTCCGACAACTAAAAGACCCTTGTAATAAAAGATGCCAACCTACTCCGGTTGCAAAGCTAGTACAAGAACTACTCCGTTCTTATGACAAGCTAACTCGCAATCTACTCCGATTGCCAACTCACAACCTACTCCGGTTGTCAAGAGTTAAAGACTACTCCGTCCTAAACTCTACTAACACACTTAGAATGTTATAGGATCAAGTTTTCACTAACACATTCTTAACAAAGAATAGAGGTGAACAACTTTTACAAGATCAACAATTCTTAAGCAAAAGAGTTTAGTATAGAAAAGCAACAGTGGCCACGACTGTAGAAACTGAAGATACTTGAAGACTTTTAAACAGATTTTGCAAACAAACACGGTTTTTAAGCTTTAAAAATACTTTGCAAATATGGAAGAATTAAATCAGAAAAGTCTTAGGAATAAATGAAGGAGGGACTCGGTATTTATAGAGGAGGTGAGTGAAGGGGTTGCTAGGGTTTTGAAGGGTCAAAGACCTCACATGTGAAGGGCAATAGCAACCACCTAAAAACTTGCACCAAAAAGGAGTCTTTTGCAAAGGTAAGAATAGAGAAAGAAGGTTTGAAAGATAACCTTAAAAGCTCATGCATTTTCAGAAATCAAAGGATGTGAGACAAGTCACATGATGACAAGTTAACACAAATATGGCAAAAAGCAACTTTTGTTTTCTTAAAAACCAAAGGATTGAATTTGCATAAAGAGGAAACATTTTGAATAATTCAAACCACTCTTTATTGGATACTACCTCCTTAATAAAAATCTGAATTTTTATCTTTGAAAAATATGAGTCACGTGAAGGCATTTGAAAGATAAAAGGAAGCTTCAAGTTTTTACGAGTTGTGGCACAGTCCACTCAGCTGTTTACTTGTTGAAGCAACAGTCATCTGGACCGTTTCTATTACTCTATTATACTTAACTTTCTCACTTGTACATTAGATGACACACGACTAATTACAATGGGATGATAAACAACTTCAACACTTCTTAATCCAAGCTTGATTACATCATTAATCCTGAAAAGGTAAACTAAGATAACACAAATCAAATGGGCATGTTATCATCAACATAAGGAACCCAACAGGGAAAGTGTAAGTTGTTGGTTTTGCGGTAAAGGAATGGGAGGTACTATCTTTATCTTCTGCTCGCAAAGATGGGCCTGCTTCATAATTGCTATCAAAATCCATGGTACTAACAGAACTAATCTCATCTCCTGGATGAGTATCAACAACCGCATTGCTAAGCATTGTCACATTACTACAAGATGCTATTTCACACTTGTTAACCGCAGCAGCACTAAAAAGAGGTTTCTTACCTTTATTAGTAGTGTTCAACGGGTCAAAAACTGAAGCAACGCGATTTCCGTTAGGGTACATTACCAATCTGTCAACCACGGCAAGAAGCTCACGATTTGCTTCTTTATTGTTCGGGTTAAGACGAACAACCTGCTCAAAGTCCTTCATAGCGTTCTTAAGGAAATTCGACTGTTTATAAGCAAAACCTCTTCGATAATAAGCTTTAACATTGCAAGGATCAAATTTTAAGACAAAGTTGCAGTAAGAACATGCTTGATTATAATGAGAGAGTTTAAATTCGCAAGGTGCAAGATTAAGGATAAGAGAAAGGGCTAAGGAAGAGGTAGTATGCTGATCATGAAAAGGCGAAAAGCCAAGAAAACATAAAAGGTTAAGGGCTTGTTTGTAAAGGCTGACTGCTAGGGAGAAATTATCTTCCTTGAACAGAGAATTGCCCCTATCTTTCATCATTTGAATACTGTATATAGATGGCTCCCCCATACTCGTAATCCACCTAATTAAGTCCTCATCATCCACATCATTGTCATCGAAAATAAACAACTCACTAAGATTGAGAAGAAACGATTGATAATCCATAGAAGCAAGAGCTTGAGAACAAGTACACAAAAGTGAACAAGGGATGACCAAACAGGCGAGAAACGAAAACGATAGCAGAAATTGACGAAAAGGACTACTACAACCAAACCACTGCCACCACTACAAGGACTGGCCAACCACCCAAAAGATGCTCGATCACGGGACCAAAGCTCAAACTGACAACCACAACCAGAGAAACGAACCCTCTAACCTCCAGACAAAGATCAGAATTAGGCAGGAAAAACCTCAACCCAAAGATAAAAAACCAACAACCTCCTTGAACTACTGATAACAAACAGTCAACCGAACACTTGAGCCACTCAAAAACGAAAAGGATGGCCATTAAATCAACAAAGAGAAAAGACCATGTCCACCAATCAGGCGAAGCCCAGAACATGAACAAAAAACTTGGAATCAGTCTGAGCACACAGATTCATAAGACCCCAAAAACATCCATCCCACTCAACTAGTTCATGAATCATCTAGTTCATGAATCAAAAACAAGCTTGAATTGAAATTATGAGCAAGCAGAAAACCATTAACGGATAAAGATAAATCCAATTAGGTACATACCAACAAAGATCAGTGGACCCGAGACGATGGGGACCAACTGAAAATGGAGACTGAGGTTGGGGCGGAGGCAGAAGGAGTCGCAGACAGAGGTCAAAGGAGGAAATATAGTAGCTCCGATCAAATTAAAATTTTAAATGGAGATCGAGCGACGGAAACCGCCAGAGACCAGCTGTGAATAGCCAAACCCCTGACGGAACCCATGTGGAAGGCAGGTATGGTAGGGGGATGGCGGTGGTAGCAGTTCAGATCCTTAGGGGTGAAGGAAAAAAAGAGAGAGAAAGAAGGAACGAGAAAGCGGTGGAAGGGTGTGGTGTTCTTCTTTTAGAAACTTTTCACTCCAGAGTACACTTGACAAACTCAACTTGTCAAAATAGGATAGAAGAAGTTGTGATAACTGATAATGATAAAATAAAATGTTGGAGAATTAGATAATGGGGAGTAACGTGCAACTGACTTCCGTATTTTTTTTCATGTTAAAGTATAATTGCGCGTATAATATACGGTAGTTTAACGACAGGTTGACACGTACGCATTTTTGGGAATAATGGCTTCTGCTTTAATAGTATTAATGAATGAGATGAGATGATGATTAATGATTAATGATGATGATGATATCTATATCATCTTTAATCAGTTTTCTTACCTAATCAAAAAAAAAAAAAAAAATATCATCTTTAATCTTTTTTTTTTATCTTTATTTCTACTGATAGTATATTTTTTCTTTAACTTCTAAAATGAAATCACAATAATTTTATTATGAAAACCGCTTACTAGAAGACTTAATCACAATAAATTATCTTTAATCTTGATTTGCTTGCAAGATGCAGTAAATTAGCTTATTCGCAAAAAAAAAAAAAAAACAAAAATAATCAACTAGAATTTTAAAGATATATTCCCTTAATGATCTCCCATTCTCCAAGTTTTGGTTAAAACTAGCGGATTGCTCAAATACTTTCTCCCGATTTGTAAACATCGACGACGTTTTCATTGCAAAACACAACACTACCCCTACTCTCTTACTAACAAACACACTTTCCTCTCTAATTCAAAAAACCCAAAAAATTAACCCACCACCCACCAAATAACCCACCACCACCAACACCCCTCCCCACACGCCACCACCACGCCCACCACACCGTCAGCAGCGTTGCCAACACGCCGCCATCCCACGACCACCACTGGTGCCACTACTTCCGCCACCACTACCATAAGAAGTTAGTGTCACTTTTTTATTA